>NC_064627.1:466975411-467277997 GCF_023864275.1 Schistocerca cancellata | reverse complement strand
AATATACATGTGGTCTGATGAGGACAGCTCTAAGGTCACATGCTATTGTTTGACATAACAGCCCATCAAAACAGAACTGAACGTTATGTCAATTACCTCTTCCTTTCTTATATTCCTAAATGTAGGTTCCTTGCCCCTTTTGAGAATCTCTAAGCTATTAGCTAGAAGAAATTCTAGAAGGTACTCACCTCCACTGTTGGTGTCGGTGCTGCCCCACACTAAGTTGTGGGCATTAGCACTGCATGCTACCAATAGTTGGTCGCCCTGTTGTGCACAGGTTTCCGTCAGTCTCCTCACCTCCTAGAAGAAAGAGTACTGTCGTCATTTACATTTATGAGATAGCTAGAGTATATGCGCAGAAACACATCAAACATTATTTGTAATGGAATAAATAGAGCCTGTTTACCTTATCCATTACGTTGGTTTTTTTGCCTTCCACAATTAATAACCTGACAAACAACTGTATTTTTCTCCTTCATTAGAGCTGACATTCTCACTTAAAATGTTATTTGATGAAAACTGCTTCATCAACTTGATTTCTAATTTATTCACACTATGGGCATCAGCTTTGGTCTTTTATATATATATATATATATATATATATATATATATATATATATATATATATATATATATATATATATATATATCAAAGAAGCACGAATTCCACTACTATAAGAGGAATGTGCAAGCGAAATTAGCCTATCCGATGTTAGTAGACGACACCACCGACGAAACTTTCTTGCTGAGAAAACCTTCACGTGATGTAGCGATGCCATAACGGCCGATGTGAATGCCACCACTAGAAATGCATTGTAGTCTTTAGACGTGATGTGACGTGACGGCTAGTGTGAATTGGCCTTACCTCTTTACAATGTAGCAATTTATATGCATCTAAACGGAGAAGTAGCTGTCGTGTACTCAAGGTGTGTTCGTTTAAATAAGTTTGAATATCTGGGTGAAAACAAAACTATAAATGTGTCTTGCACTAGGCAGAATTCTTCTCCAGGTTTCTCAGCAAGTACGGAAATAAGAAGACCTTCCAAATTCACAAGGTGATTAACTTAGAATTATATAAAGTTTGCCACAGTACATACGTAAAGGATTAAACGACTTGAGGACTCACTGCTGCGGAATGATTTATAACGGGTTATTTCAATTTTGTGTCGCGGATCTTTGGACTCTATCAAGGGCATTTGGTAGTAGAGATGGGCAAACTGAAACACAGAACTCTTTCGAAACAAATGAAACAGTACAATGTAATGTTCGATACGCTGTTTCGAAACAGTGAAACAGTTCGTGTTTTGTAATCTAATAAACCTACACATTTTATCATCTTGAATGCCTACTGTATAAGTATGTCCATATAAACACAAATGAGGAGCGAGAGCGCTTATCATATTGCAGAAAATATGAAACTATCACTGAGGCGTATAGGCATTTCGTATTTCCTGCAGCAAATGCACTGCTTTCGTGTCGTGTGACTTTCATACTTTTCAGTTGGATGAGGACAGCCATAGCTGAAGACAGAAGAACCACCACGAACGGAACTGGAGGTGGGAGCAAACTGTAGAAACTACGGACGTGCTACTGGGATTCCCACATTCCGTTAGAGGGTAATATACCCATCCTGATAATTTCCATGCACACAAAGGGAATCATTGTGGATAATAGGTACATTGACTATAGACTCACAGATAATTCGAATAAATAACAAAATATAACAGAAAAAATTTTGTCTTTCAAGGTGTTTCGAACCGTTACTATAAATTCACAATGCTCCCCAGCCCTTCCCGTTCACCATTACACTATAAGTGATATGTCAAACAGATTGCTTGCAATTATACCTACGTCAATGTGTCTAATAACTGTCACTCTACGCCTTCTTTATTCAAAATGTTGTAGGTTTACTTGTGTTTCTTAATATGATTACTGTACATGAACAGAGAAGCGTATGTTATAAAAAAAGTGTACTTTAACTGAATGATTTTCACATATTTATTATTTTGAATGTGAATAGTATGCGTTGTTTTATTGTTCGGTTAGTGTTTATAAAGCAGATGTTACGCCATTTCGGAATAGGACAGTCAGCTAGAAACGAAGCTTTATTTTCGGATATCTTAAGCTTCATGCTATTGCCTGTCAAAAAGATTTCGACACTCTTGAAAGTGTTTCATGAAGTGGTATGTTGTGTTTCAGTACCTGTGCCGGCTCGAATCTCGTCCGACACAGAGCGGAATGAAACATCACTGTTTCGATACAATTAGTCCGTTCCAAGCACAGGTGGACTGAAACAGCCTTATTTTGAAACAACGATACAGTTTCTGTGTCTGGCTCGAGATCGAATCTGGTCCGGTTATCCGAGACAGGGGCGGAATGAAACACCACTGTTTCGAAACAGTGACCCACAGCCGTTCCGAAACACTGAAACAGTTCCACGTATCGATACACTGCATCGAAACATAGAAACAGTGGCCAAGTTTACTTGGTACTTGGTAGTATTGTAAGTAAATATGGTGATGTTGTTATGGGTTTGAAAGTGTTGGCGCTAATTGTGATTTCTGGCATTCTTCGAAGAGCGCTGCTATTGTTTACTTTCTGGTAGCATGGAAGATAAACAAGAAATAAACAGGGTAAATGAAACAACAAAAATGGTAATCAGAGGTACGGCTAGGTATACATTGCGTTCAAAGAGAGATGACGTTAAAACCGGCAATGTGAAAGAAAATTCGAAGGAAAAGAAAGAGCTTAAAAAGCCAGCTGCTGTGAGGAAACGAAGTCATGTGAAAATAAATTATGAGGTAGGAGAAACTTCTCAGTATTTTGATAATACACAGTCAAGTCAAGAAATAGTTGTAACTGATGCACATGATGCAGACCAGGTGAAGAAAGGAAAATGGGAACCCCAAAATTGGCAACAAATATTGGCTAACATACGTGAGATGAGAAAAAACAGAGATGCGCCTGTAGATGACATGGGATGTGACAAGTGTATGGATGAGGAGGCTGCCCCAGAGGTAACATGATCATCATATGGTTTGAAGCTGTAAATTCAGCAGTATTTTAATTATTATACTATTCCAGGTAATGAGGTATCAGTCCCTCATCTCACTGATGTTGTCGAGCCAAACAAAAGATCAGATTACACATGCTGCAATGATGAAGCTACGAAAGCATGGACTGACAGTGTCTAATATATTAGCCACTGATGATAAAGTACTAGGCGAACTGATATATCCTGTTGGGTTTTGGAAGGTAAATGTAATCCTTTTATCGTAAACGATTAAGTTAATCGCAATGAAAATGAGTGCAACAATACTGTTTCTATAAGTAAACCAGAAAGAATGTGAATTATTTTACCCATCATCACCTGACTTATGATTGTACCACAACTGTGTGGAAGTATTGCTGTATAAATAGGCCTACTATGTTCAGGTCATTGATTTATTCTAGCTACTGATGCTATTTCTAATACTTTGCTTATTCAGGAATAAAATGTGCATGATTGCATTTGGAAATGCAATTAACATTTTCCCATGCTTTATATTTTTGTTTCACTTTGTTATTCCTGCACATGGGCAAGTATCATAATTTTCGTCACTTTCGCAGCCTCATAGACGGATAGCAATGAAGTTTTTATATCACATTAACAGTTAATATTAACTGAAAACACTGACATAACTCCTTATGTGAAATACAAAAATAGTGATTGTGCGGTGTTGGGTGTGTGCTTTTGGGTGCCTATGTCCTTGTAAGTGTGAATATGAATACTTTTACTATAGGAAGAACATGAGCTCTAAAATTAGTGTGAATACTGTTTTCTGTTGCATATTCTTTGCGCCACATGTCAGTCTGTTACAGGCGAGTTGTTGCCTTTTCTTTATATTGAGTATTTAAGTGATAATTGTTTTACATATTGCCTGACTCTATGTGATTTCAACATTTTAAAACTTGCACCTGGCATGAACAATGTTTATTCAAGTAATATTGAATTTACTGATAGCTTATTGATTATATTACTAGTATTGAAAATAACATTTACTTTTTCTTTTGTCTGTGATCCCCATATCCCATAATCGGAGAAGTACTTCTTTTTATTACTATATTGTGCAAACACAGTGGGCAGTGAATGTTCAAAATGGGTCATTCCATATCAAATCACCCAACAAAAAATAAATTTTACACCCACCTCCTTAGATTTTCATGAAATTTGGCTCAAATGGTTCTAATACCATCCTGACAACACCTGCAAATTTTTTTTTGCTGTATATCATATAGTTTTTCTTTTTTTTATATATACATTTTTAAAGTTTTTATGTTTTGCATTTTCCGAACCTTCGGAAATGGTAAATTTATTTTGTATTCAAAACTTTAAAATTGCTTATCTTAAAAACTCTTTTAGATAACACCATGAATTTTTGCAGCAAGTTTATTTATTATACATATTTGAAGATAAAAATGATACTATATAAAATATATTAATATTTTCTATGAAAAAATTTATATGTTTTTTTAAATTACGGATGTTTTGTTTTATAAGAATTGCAATATCTAGAGTCTCAGACCTGATAGAATGCTCAAATTTGTTTTAATTTACTCTTACACATATAGGCTACTTGATAAAACAAAAATAATGATGGCTTTTTAACATGTTTATTAATTATAGTAGATTACATTAGAATTATGTACAAAGATAGTGTACTTACGACACTTGATTGCTTGAAACATTGAATTTTTTGAGTAATTTTGTCTTTTTAATAAACATTAATGCTGATTCAAACTGTTTTTCCACTTCATCCAAGAGCTTTCAGTTCTTTTGATACAGTCTTTTTTGTAGTAATACATTCTTCCAGTGTCGCTTGGTTGAGGTGCGTCTACTACACAGACCATGTGCTCCAAAGGCACTATGCAAGAATCTTCTCTTTCAGGCCAATAAAATGATGCAGCTGGTCCTGAAGGATGTAGAAATAGAATTTCTGCATCTTCTTCATCACTGAATATTGTTTTTACCAGTCCAAAGAACCAGTTACCATCATAATTTGCAGCCACATAGCTGTTTATGGATGGTTCAACACGACCCCAATCAGAAGATGAATGGAAAGAAGACTAAGGAGAGTTTTACACTATCTGTAGCCCTTCTAATTTCAAGGTTGTTTGTTGGAAGTGGTTTGAAGTTATGAAAACTTCTTGTTCCAGGAATGGTTCGGGTTGCTGAGAAATGTTTTTCTAGTTTTAACCGTAGCAAATCAGCTTCTTTTTTGTCAATAAAGTGAAAATGAATGTTTTCAATATTTTTTTCACAAAACTTGTACTCATCGATTGCTGTCATTATTTGTTCTTCGTCTGAAAGCTGTAGACTGGCTTTCCTTAAAATTCTTTTAATAGTTCCTCCTAGACCATCACAAATTGACTTCCCATGACTTGTTGCAAAAAAAGAGTGTTGGGCCTTCAAATTAAAGTCTCTCAAGTGTTCAGTCAAATTTTTAAAACTGTTTCTATTTTTGTACTGCCCAGCACAACCATCTGTAAAGTAGTGAACTGAGTCAATGTCAGTATGATGTAATGACAGCCACTTTGTAAATTCTTTTTGTACAAAGTTAACAAAACCAGTGTCATGTTCTTGGTCATCACTAATAAAACATTGGTTGGAAACAAAAACATTGTTTTCCGCATTTCTTGGAAAAACTCCAAGTGGGTGTAGAGTACAACCACCTCTATTCCAGTGGTAACTTTGGATCTCAATTTGTATAACAAAGGAATAATTTTCACTGAAATCCATCACAATAATTGCTGTTTTGGGTGATGGGTCTTCTTTCAATCTTTTAAAGGCTGCTGACTGGGATTTTGCTATAAACAAGCGCGGGGTGAGCTTTTCCAACGACCTAACCAATAAAGAAATGTAGTCTTCAACACTGATAGTCTGTTTGATCATTTCTGCCCTGTCTGTGTTAACCCACTGACTGATTACAATTTCTTCTTTTAAATCATAATCTTCACTTAGTTTTTCAGTTAAGTACTCAGTTAGTGCAGTATTTGCAGGACAGCTGTCGCAATGACGTAGCATGCAGTTTTAGTTTTCCGTGTTGCACACAAGCATCTTAATTAGGTCTTTATAAGATTCTTCAATTTTCACAGCATCCAGTAATAGTTTAACATTTTGGTGGATACTGCATACACGTACAGTGTGTGTGCCTGCAGCACCAGCAAGGATACACCATTTAGGTCTCAAGAAACAAAATTTTGAAAATCCTACCTCTACCTCGGGATTCTCCCATTTGAAAGAATAATAGAGTTCTCTCAAGTTACACAAAATGAGTCTTTTTTTGCATGTACACATTTTTTTGAACACTTACTTTGTCTTTTGTTCCAGGTAGCACTATGGAACTTTCATCCTTTTCATAAAAATCTGTTACAAGTCTCACTGTATTTTCAGAAAGAGTTTTACCTTTTTTTGGACCATGAGTTTCCAAAATACCCTTTTGAGATTTTAGCTTTCTAGTTTGTCGCACCATGTACTCACTTACATTAAATTCTTTCATCACTTTATTTCGACTCCAAGAATCTGGAGCCAAGGTCGGAATCTGGATTTTTCTAGACCTCCCAACAGAAGAAATCTTCTCTTTCATAAGAGAAATCATTACATCAAAATCCTTTGCTTTCTCAACCACACTTGTATCTTCTTCATCATCATCAGAACTTGGTGTATCATATTTTAATGCTTTTGAAACCGCCTTTTTTGTAGTCTTTTCAATACTGCTAACCTTCCTTTTAAAATAAGACCTTTTACTTTGTTCTGACAAGCCATAAAGCTTTATCGGTGTTAAACCTAAATTATCAAGAGCAATGTTTGTTTGTATGAGGGATTCATTTCTGGATTCCAATGATTCTAATTCAACCATGACTTCATCATCTGTTTCACTTTCATTTACTTCAACTCTTAATTTGTCCTCACAAAAGTTACGGCATGTTGAGCAAAGCTTTTGTCCAGGTTTTATGCTAATATGTTATGTCAGTAATTGTTTAGAAAGATCCAAGCCTACACTTCTCAAAGATTTTTTGATGGGCTTTTTGTTTTTTTAGTGGGTCTACGCATGTTGTTTGATACTTTTCAAAAACATTTAAGAAGTAGTAGCTGTGGTGTGAACATATATTCTTAAATTCACACAGATTAATTCCAGATCGTAAGTGGATCAAATATTTTTCTTCCTCACTCAATTATGATACCGGCTGTAACTTTTTTGAAGGTATGTAGGTTGTTTGGAAACAGTCAGATTTTTTAAATAACCCGATGCTAAGGTTTGAATATCTGACATACTGATTTCACTTTTGGTCTGATTACTGTTCTGGTTACTTTTATAGAATATTGGAAAAGAATCTCTGTAAACTAAGTAACAGTACTTACAGAAAGTTCGAGTAAACTTAATAAAATACTATCCAAGCACTATTTAACACAGTAATAATTTTTTACTTCAAAACACAGGAGTAACAAAACAAAATCCAAGCGTACATTGTTACTCCAAGAAGACAAAAACTTATTTTCGGTGACTAAGTCACTTGGTACTTTTTATTTTTAAAATATAATTAATATTATTTTAAAAATTAGATAACTATTAAACAGGTTAAAAAGCCAACATAATTTTTCTTTTATCTAATAGCCTATACAATTAAGAGTATTTTAAAACAAATTTGAGCTTTCTATCAGATCTGAGACTCTAGATATTGCAGTTTTTGTAAAACTAAACATCTGTTACCTAAAAAAATAAAAAACTTGTAATTTTTTTTTCATGTGGAAGATTTTAATATATCTTTATGTAATTTTTTTTAACATTTAGATATAATACGCAAACTTATTCCAAAATTTCATACTGATATCTTGAGTATTCTTTAATATACAAATTTTTTTAGTTGTGAGGACACGTTTAAGTTAAGATTTCCGACTGCTGAAACAACGCCAAATCTAAAAACTTTAAAAATTTATAAAAAAAAACTATAAGATATAGAGCAAAAAAAAATTTAAAGTGCTTTCAGGATGAAGTAATTGTACCAAGTTTCATCAAAATCTGACATGGTTGGTGTCAAGGCCTGGGTGACTTGACATGGAATGACCCAAATGGCTTCAATAAGAAATTTGGCAAGGTAGTCTGCAGCTGTCATAGTATAGGGGTTGCAGTTTATTCCCATTTGTGTTTATTGTAGTATTTATCCACAGAAATAAGAGCACATTTCTGCAAAGCCAGTCTTGCAAAGGAACTGCAAGAAGGTGACTAACCTGACTGATGGACAAGTGGTAATTGATGGCAAGCATTATGATAATTACAGATGAGGGTACAGAGAGGATTCCACCCTCGAAAGGGGATGGCCTAGACAAGATTATCTCTCCTCTAAAAGTTAATTGTTGTCTGGAGCCATGTCTTTGTTGAGGTTCCAAATAGCTTCATGTGACGAACGGCGATCTTGTAAGTGCTTTGATGGGGGAAGCCCACCACAGCTTCCTCTCCTGTGCCAACCTTTTGATCTCTGAGTAGTACTTTACCCAGCATCCTCAATTATTTGATTGAAGTATTTCAATATTTGTGGTCCGTAACTGTTTTTGCCCCTTTGGCTCCCTCTTTGTACCATTAAAGTTATTCGCTGTTGTTTTAACACAAGTCCTATCATCCTGCCATTTTGTCTAGTCAGTGTTTCCCACTTATCCCTTTTCTCACCAATTCTGTGGAGAACATCCACATTTATTATCAGGCCACTTAATATTCAGCAGCTTCTGTTAGCCAGACCTGGAACGTTTTGATTCTCTCCTTTTATAGTTTTCCTGCAGACCACGATTCACTTCTGTGTTATGCTGTTCTCCAAATGTACATTCTTAGAACTTTCCAAAATGAATGTATGTGTATTAATATATTTCTTTTGTCTTTCAAGTCTGTTTCCTGTATATGTCTTGCATTGTTCTTTAATGCTCTATTTGGCTTCAAAAATAACTTAATTCCTTCGCTTTGTCGTCTATATGGTACCCAATTTCCATGTCAAGTTTATGACTTAGCTCTTTTTCTGCTACTACTCATTACGTTCTGTTCGCATTATACTGTTCATGCAATTCAGCAGGTCCTGTAATTCTTCCTCACCTTCACCGAGGATAGCTATGTCATCGAAGAATCTTACCATATATGTTCCGCCACCATGAATTTTAAACTCGCTTCTGAATCCTTCTTTTGTTTGCATCATTTTTTCTTCATTGTGCAGATTGAGCTGCAGGAGTGAAAGTCTGCCATATGTCCTTATTAATACAAGCATGTCTGTCTTGAGCTTCCAGTCTCATTGTTACCTTTTGATTCTTGTACCTGGTTTGTATTACCCAGCTTTCCCCATAGCTTATACTTATTTTTCTGAGAATTCCAAAGTCTTGCATCATTTTACTTTATCAAATGCCTTTTTGAGGTCAGCAAATACTTTTAATGTGTCTTGATTTTACTTCAGTCATGCCCTCATTATCAAATACAATATCAGAACTGCCCCTCTGGTTGCGTAAATTCCTAAGACCGCACTGTTCTCACTAACAGATCCCAGTTTTCTTTTCCCTTCTTATGTGTATCATTATTGTCAATGACAGTTCATAAGCACTTGTGTGATAGTTCTTATATTTATCTGCCCTGTCTGTCTTCAGGTTCTGTTGATAATACCCTTTCTCAAGTCCACTGGTATGTCTTTAGTCTCAATTCTATACACTAACTTGAATAATCATTTGGTTGCAAATCCCCTCAGTGATTTTTAGAAATTTTCGAGGTATGTTATCTATCTTTTCTGTCTTGTTTCATGGTTAGTCTTCCACAGCTGTGATGAACTTTTAACAATAATACTGGACTCCTTATGTCATTAAAACTAACACTCATTTCTTCCTCTATATAAACAGCTGACAGTTCCTCTCCTTCATAGTGGCCCTCAATATACTCTTTCCGCCTGTCTGCTCTCTCCTCTGTTTTAAAAGTGAAAGTGCTTTGGCACTTTTTAAATAAACACCGTTGCTTTTAATTTTATCAGATATTGTTCTTGACTTTTCTATACATTGGATCAGTCCTTCCAGTGACCATTTCTCATTAAGATTTCCTGAAGTTTTTCCTGCAGCCATTTGGTTTTAGCTTCACTGCTGATTTCATTCCTAAGTGACTTATGTTGAACGTTTTTGTGTTTAATTCTTCAAAGTATTTCTTCTGCAGCCCAAGTTTTCTTTCATAATTGACTCCCTGGTATCTATGTTTGTCTGTCCAACTTCTGTGATTACCATTCCTTTTCAACTCAAATATCTATAGTGGCATTTATTATCACAGTATTTATGACCTCAGAGATTGTCAAACACACATCATCTTTCCTCAGAACTTCAGTATCCCACTTCTTTACACATTGATCTTTCCAACAAAACTCTTGGAACTTTAGCCTACTAAATTATAATTTCCGTCCATATCTGCTTTTGGGTACGCCTTACGATCCTAATATCTTATTTGAGAATCTGTCTCACTATTATGGTATCTTCCATTGTCTCCAGTTATTTGCAGACATACCACCTCCTCTTGTGATTGTTGAACCATACATTTACTATTATTAATTGAAATTTATTGTGATACTGTAGGAGTCTTTCTCCTCTCTCTCGTGCTACCAAGCCCATTTTCTTCTGTTAAATCTCTTCTGTTCCCTCTCCCGTTACATACTGATTTACCTGTTCATGTTCAGTGTCCTTAGACACTCCCGCTATTGCATCCTGTTATGCTTATGATGTCGGTAAGTATACTTGAACTATTGTTGTTGACATTGGTTTCGTGTCAGTTCTGATCAGAATAATCTTGTCATTTCATTGTTCATTTTAACTCATTCTTTATGCTACCTTCCTAATCACAACTAATCCTAGTTCCGATTTACCATTTTCTGCTGCTGTTGATATTTCTCTATATTCATTTTACAAGTAAACCTCATTTTCTGACTAGAAAACCGTATCTTCTTCCCATTTCACTTCACTGACTCCTAACATACCCCTTATTGAGCCTTTGCATTTTTCTCCTCTTCTTCCCATTTTACTTCACTGTTTCCTACTACATTCAAATTGAGCCTCTGCATTTCTATTCTGAGAACTTTTAATTTTCGTGCCACAGCCAGGCTTTTATTGTCCTTGCTCTCACTTGTATAATGTTACTGTTTCATTGCTTTTTCCCATAGTCCCCTCCTCCTTTTCAGACTCGGGTAATAGAATGGGAGGTTAATTCAGTTCACCCCCCCCCCCCCCCCCCCTGTTACAACTCTTTTTCAGTTGTAGGCTACATGTTCTCTGGATAGGTATTCTGTGACTTTAATGCAGCAATTTCC
The DNA here is from genome assembly GCF_023864275.1 of Schistocerca cancellata. Classification (NCBI taxonomy): domain Eukaryota; kingdom Metazoa; phylum Arthropoda; class Insecta; order Orthoptera; family Acrididae; genus Schistocerca; species Schistocerca cancellata. Next base: position 467,266,651 of record NC_064627.1, on the reverse strand, counting down.
ACTGCCTTCTGAGTCGTGTACTGTTGATCATTGCTGATTCTTCCACCCTTAGTGTCAGTTCCCCAACCCAAGGTAAGAGAGTGTCCTGAACCCCTACTCATTCTGCTCTTTCACCTTCTCTAGTAAGGACATTGGCAGAATGAGGGTGACTCCATGTATCAGATTGATGTGGCTACCTTGCTAATGACTTTTTTATTCAGAATTGAAGCAGTAGCTGGGATGGAATCTGGAACATGGCATTTTGATCAGTAGCCAAAGAAACTACCCGTAATCAATGCTTAGGCAGCAGCATTGTTGAGCCTCACAAATGTTTGCCCCAATTTCAAGTGCACTAAACCATACTCAAGAGTAGAAAAATGACAATTTAACTTAGCGGCTTATAAGACTGACTGAAATAGTTGTACTACAAGATAGGTCAGTTATAGTAAATGTGTAAGTGGCTATGAAATGAAAATGAGGTTGATGGAAAGAAGCAAGTCAAATGTTTGTATTTTCAAAAGTAATCACCATACTGTTATTACATTCATCCCACTGTGAGACAAGATGGTCATTGCCTTCATGCAGGAATGTTTGCTGTCACTACGGGCCATGATAGCACACAGGCATGCACCTCTTCATCGGAAGCAAGTTGATGATCACAAATGTTTTTCTGCAGGGCTCCAAAAATACGGAAACCAGTGGGGTGAGATCAGGTCTGTATGGAGGATGTGTAAGGGCTTCCCAGTGAAACTTTTGCAGTGTAATTGAAACAATGTTGGCAACATGTGGGTGAAGGGGGTGCACACCTGGGTAGTCGTGTTTCCATAGGGAACCACAAACATTTTTCCATGAAGGCATTGACCATCTTGTTTAACAGTGGGATAAATGTATTAACAGTTATGACAATTACTTTTGAAATAATAAACAGCTTACTTTTTCCATCTATCTTGTTTTCATTTGACCACTCGCTTACAACGTGTGTTTATGTATATAACCCTTACCACATCCCCAGTGAATAGTTCTCAGTCATAAAAGGATTCTGTTCACAAACGAATACAACTTCCTAAGATGACGCACTGCTTCTTAGTAGATCATTATTAAGTGAACCTCTAACTATTTGTGCTATTAATGCCACAAAATTTAAATTTTTTCTATAACTTGTCTTTTTTGCAATCAAATGTATTGGCAGCTGTCACTGGTCTACAGTGCGACATGACTTGTAAGTAATAGTCTGCAGTACTACATCTACTCATGTGCCACTTCCATGTAATTGGTGTTTAATCACCAACTTTGTTTGTATTGTAGTGATTTTGTTTTGTAGATAATTTTGGGAATTCAGCATAGGCTCTGTTAATTTATAAGTCATATAAAATAGATGATTTGGCACTCATTTTATATTTAAAAATAAAGTGAGAGTTTCTGTAGGTACAGTGCCAATTGTTGGAATTGCTTCATATGCATATGAAGAGGAAGTTCTTTTTTGCAGCAGGGTATTAATGATTAGGAGAATTCAGAAGAAGTATGGGAGGGGGGAGGTGGAACAGAACATCATTAAAGTATATTGACCTCTTAATGTATAGCTATTTCAATAAAATGAGTTGTTTCAAAGCTAATTTTGGTTAATGTATGTTTTATGTGAAGTCTGGTATTGCAATGAGGTTTTTTAATTGTGTTTGTACATGGATTTTTTTATTGTTACAGAGTAAGGTTAATTACATTAAGAAGACTACACAAATACTAAAAGATGAATTTGGAGGTGACATTCCAAATACTGTTGAAGGTCTTTGCAAACTGCCTGGTGTAGGTCCTAAGATGGCACATCTCTGCATGCAGGTGGCTTGGAATGTAGTAAGCGGAATAGGTGAGTGTTCATCCCCCTTCTTTTTTACTCATTTCCTTTTTTCATGTTTATTATATGATGCAACAGTGATTATGTGAGTGAGGTACAGTTGAAATGGGTTAACTTACACAAATACAAGGATGTAACATTTTATAGGTATATGAAATGGAACGATTACATAATCTAGGTAAAGCAGGTGACTACTAAAATGCTAGGGAAATGCAGTCAGCTTATGAAGGAGATTGGCTATGAAGCACTTATGTCACATATCTGATTTGCTCAGATGTTGGGGGGGGGGGGGGGGGGGCCTGTACCACATAGGCCTAACAGGAGTATTGAATGGATACAAAGAAGGGTTGCAAAAATGGTGACAGATTTGTCTGTCCAGTGGGAAAGTGTCATAAAGATGATGGAAGAACTGAACTGGCTGACACTGACACTTGAAGATGGATGCAAAGTAACCCATGAAAGACTACTTAGAATGTTTCTAGAACGAACATTAAGTGAGGAACCTAGGAGTATAGTAAAATCCCCTACAACCACACCCATAGGAATTACAAAGACAAGATTAGACTAATTATAGTGTGCACAGAGGTGTTTAAGCAGTCACTGTTCCAGTGCTCCACAAGAGTCTGGAACAGTAAAAAGCTCTAATAACTGGTTCAATGGGAAGTACCCTTCGTCATTCACTTCAGAGTGGTTTACAGAGTGTAGGAGTAGGTGACAAGATACTGAACCAATTGCATGCTTAGTTACAGTATTATAGAGTAAATTTTATTGGAAAAATACAGTTCCTGGGTACATCAATTATAATTTTACGATAAAAACTACTATCTAAAATCCTTGATTATAAATTTTCAGAACTGTTACGCATAGTCAAAACAGAGAATAAAGTACAATAATAATATAATGATTAAATGTAGCACATTAATCCAATGTTATTTTGCCTGGTTTCATTGCCTCTGTTAGTTTTTGTGAATCATTCACAGTTTTTTAAACATGGTAATCGTTCTAGCAATAAAACTGCAGGAATGTGAAATGTACTTAATTAAACTGAGAAACAAATATATCACAGTACTTTATTCTAAATTACCATATGCTTACTGCATACTGTTGCATGTTTGTGTGTTAAAGTATAATTGCGTGTAATGGTTTATACTAAATAGGTCTAATATTCAGCATGTGGAGACTACGAATGTGCATAGTATAGGAGCTGAAGTCAAATAAAAGCACTCCGTTGCATCCTCATTGGAGCCCCCGTATGTTGTTTTAACATTATGGTAAAAACAATTAATTAATTAGTATACTTTGTGTGCATGTGGTGTCCAAAGTACAAGCATCATAAATATGGCATTTACATGTACTGATTAATTAATAATTTTAAGAATAATGATTATGATGGAAATTTGCTGACACTGCTCAAGAAGCGCAACAATAGTGAGTTCGTTCAGGAGAGTGTGTCAGCTAATTTACACACAGTGTCGCACACCTCCAGACAGTCAGACTTATGATTTTTCGTATACACGGAAAATGTGTAACATATAATATTGGGTTACTGGATGATAGTTCTTAAAGTGTTGAAGTTATTTACCCCCTCTTCTTCATTGAAGACAATGTTACACCCTCCAGCTTGCTCTGCCGAAGTTTCTTGCTTCTCCGAAGTATTTCAGACACCAGTAACCCAGGTAGATAGTTGAAATATTCCTCTTGATGTCTGTTTTGTAGCGGCGAGGGATGGTGGCAGGGGGTGGAGAGCAGCTTTTTTTTTTTCTGCTGCTGAAATCCATTGTCTACATACCATGGAATAATTGAGTAAACTCTTTCTACACACATCTTTCTATCTTTGTGAAACAACTTACTTCTTGTTTGCCGAACTGATTGCAGAATTCTGAAAGTGCAGTGTCATAACTTATCAATATTACTTGTTTGAAAATACCTGTAGTGAGTGTGATTCAGTGTATTTAACTTATATCCATATTTACAGGATACCACTGTTGTGTATATAATATACTTAAATATGTCACTATGAAGACAATTCCAAGAAAATATTGTAGAAGAACGTTCGGATAAGTCGCGATCCCATGTAAATATATCGTGAATTCTCATATTTGGTGCTCATATCAGTAGCTTGCACTTTCTAATATGCGGTCTGACCCCTTTCTGCTGTGGTAGTACTAGACCTAAACACAAATTTAACAACATTCTGCATTCTGTAATATCTTCATATACACAATTCATTCACACTGTCACATTCGTACACATGTTTATATTCATATAATTACTCATATGGCGGTGTGACCCAGTTTGTTTTGTACAAACTACCTAAATTCTCCTTTCCGTGTTTACCAGGGCATGTCCTCGCATCGTTACCTGTAAGACAAACTTAATAATAATTTTATAAACTAAGAACATAATCGCTCCATGAATAGCTAATGTATCATTTTTCTTCACACAAACACATATCTTTAAAGTAAAAAGGTACATGTAGATGTGTAACGTCAACTCCTTTTTAGTTCTCAAAACCAATCCTTGTGTTATTAGAGCTCAAATACTCATTGTGTGTCTGTCATTTTGACTTACCTTTTTCAGTCCTTCCCCATGTATACTACAATTACACGTGCAGTTAATAAGTGTTGTCATAGAGGGGTACAACCTCATTATCTTCCGTAGTTTGTTCAGAATGTGACCATTCTCCTACACATGTTCTTTCTTTTGTTGTGTATAGATACTTTCCTTATAGTGTTTTATTTGTTTGTATGTAACTTCAGTGTACATTTGTATACACTGTAAATAGTAGTGTAGTGTGTAGATATGTTTCTGTACTTAGTCATTCTTTCTTCCTCCGTGAATTTCCTCTTTAAACGTCCATATTGTATTAGTTTTATCCTTATAGTATACACTCCCTCATTTGAATAGTAATTAACTTATAGCAAAGCCTCCAGAATAAATCTTATTTTGCAGCTATATGCCAAGTTTGCGTGGCATCCAGCATGCTAAGCGGCGTGTTTGACTAAACAGTTTCTTGGATGCACTGAGGGTGCTGACCTGTGTGTTTGCTCCTAGTATGCCTGCACGTCATTTCCCTCTCATAATGTTGCTTCACATGTTTACATCTCAAGTGCATTATCACAGTGTATTTGGGAAAAGTACATATTGTAGAATGAGTCAGCACCATTGCAATTGTGTTAGATTTTTTTCTTAAAACAAAGCAACAACTGTTACATACATATTATATTGAAATTTTGCACTTGTTCTTGTACAGTGTTTAAAGTGAGATTTGACCTTTGTCCAATCGTTTTAGTGTGCATCTTCTCTTAGGTCCTTGTGTGGATAAAATCCCTTGTGCTTTCCACTGTTAAGGTAGGCTAATCTATATGCACCTGGATGTGGGATTTCAGGAACTACAATTGGCCCAGTGTACAAAAGCTGCCATTTCCAATTGAGCTTCCCATATTCTGTAGGTTTAGGGTGCACTTGTAGTAATACATCGTGTGCTACTTCAAATTGTACAGTGTGCCCTAATCTCTTGTCGCATGACTTTTTCCTTTGTTCAGCATTTCCTCCAGATTAATCAAAGCCTGCCGTACTGTTTCTTTGAGTGACACCTCTCGCATGGGTATCTTGGGCAATGGTTTTTCCCACTCATTGACTTCTCTTTTAAACATCAAGTCAGTTGATGTAAAACCAGTTGAAGTTTGTGGTAAGTTGTTAATGACTTGTTGAAATGGTGAGACAACTCCACCCGTTTCGTGTGCTTCTGAGATGCATAGATGCGTTTTGAATATCCTTTCTATTGGGCTCTCCTCTCCGTTAACAATATCTGCAGCTTTGCTACTCTCCGGAGATAATCTTGTGTAATCCTCCTGATAATAGAACCTGCACTTACCGACGACACGGCATACAACTTTACATATTTTGTGAAAACTTCATACAAGGCAAAAACATATTTGACACCTCCCGTCCCTTGCGGATACGGTCTGGCAACATTCAAGGACATTAATTTTTAAAGATTCTGTGGGCACTGTAGGATGGAGCTCAGTCAACTTGGACTTGTTGACTGCTTCATCTTTTGGAAAGTAATGCACTTCCGAATTACTTGGAGAAATCTTCTTCGCAAGTTTGGAAAATAGTACATATTTATCTTGTTGGTGCATTTAGAAACCCCATAGCAATTCCATACATTGTGAGTGTACAAAATGAAAACACACACACACACACACACACACACACACACACACACACACACACACACACACACCTGTTCTTGATTCGGTGAATGCTGAAGAAACAGGACTCCCTTATATAGAATTTCTTCAAATTCTAATCATTATTTTCAGGCAGTTTCAACCTTATCTTTCTCCATCTCAGATCTTCATCTTGCAGTTGCTCTAAACTCTTACACATCTCTACATAATATTGTTTTTGTGTTTTCTCCGGCATAAGCAGAACTCTAATTTAGAATTCTGTTTTCTGAATTCTAAGAATTCATCAAGCCCTTGAGGTAACAATGAGAAGATGTCTGCGATTATGTTTTGTTTACCCTTGATGTATACGATTTTAAAACTGCACTCCTGCAAGTACATGCACTGCCTAGATCACCTTCGATATTCTGCAAATCGGTGTAACACCTTTGTCAAAAGCCTCACATGTTCTTCCCATGTTGGAGTAGATATTAATAGGTCATCAATATAGAGAGTGACTCTATTGAGAAGTTCTGGTCCCAGAACTTTGTCCAGTGCAGAAATGAAAACGCCTGTGTTCACGTTCAATGGCAAAACACAAAATTCGGAGCTCCTGCCCCCTCACACAAAGGCTGTGTACTTCCTACTATCTTCATGTAAAGCTATTTGCCAATACTACATCTAAATCAACTACAGTGAGGTTTTTAACATTATGAAATTTCAGTAACTGTTCTTTAAGGTTGTTAGGGTGTGTCCTGACAGGAACAATGATTTTGTTTATATTTCAGGTGTCAAGTACAAGCCTGATGCTATTGTCATGCTTGGTGACAGCTAAAATAGGGCTACAATATGGGGTTTGTATGATTTTCCAATTTATCATCCTTTCAATTTCTTTCCTCACAGCTTCTCTTTTTGCCCAAGTAATTGGATATGAAGAAAAGCAGAATGTTTTATTACCCTGGGGCATCTTCTGCATATTTGTGCATGATGAAGTATTACTTCTTGTAACTCGCGTTCTGATCCTTTGACAAACAATCAGATTCACTTATCTTGATTTGGACAGTGTCCAGGTTTGTGTCTTTTCCAGACAGCTGCTCACCCCTTTGTGTATCAAGAAACAGTACATTTGGGTATGACAGTTGTACTCTGATATCAGTTCTTAGTATGAGTGTATTGTTAGTTGTGCTGGTTTCAAGTAAATTTACTGATAACCTCTGTTCATTCATTATAAAGAACATTTTCCTTGCCCTATGTCAATCTGTACTTTGTATTGTCTGAAGGTATCTATTCCAGTAAGACAGTTTACTACAAGTTTTTCCACTACCAGAAAAGTACACGTTAGAGAAAAATTGCTGATGGTAGTGGATATTCGTGCCTGAAGTTTAAATTCTTTTGACTTGCTCCCCACTGCAGTCGGAATACGACAGTTCTGCATCTTTGCAGCTCGCTAAGCAGACCTTGTGATATTACATTTGTCAAAGCACCTGTGTCAAGTCCCACAGGTACATCTAGATCACACATCTTGGCATTAATTACAGCTTGCACTGACTCCTCATTATCCGTGTCTGCACTCACTGGTCATACCGGACTCGAGAGTCCATTACCGCAGCAACGTATTTTCGCCATCTGTGCCTGTCTTGGGCTACTTCCTCCCATTCACCTTTAATACGTAGGTTCCTCAAATCAGCCTTCACATTGTCCTCCCATCTACGCCTCAGTCTCCCCACAGGACATTTTCCCTCTAAGCGCCCTACCAGTATTCTGCGCGCTGCCCTGCCCTCATCCATTCAAGCTACGTGACCCGCCCAACACAGCATACGTGATTTAATAATACTGATTACGTCAGGGCTTGAGTAGAGTTCGTGAACCTCTTCGTTATGCAGTTTTTGCCACTCTCCGCTAATGTCATCCCTTTTTGCTCCGAAAATTTTCCTCAAAATTTTGTTTTCAAATACTCGAAACGGCTTTTCATTTTGCACAGTGAGAGACCAAGTCTCACACCCATACAGCATAACTGGTAGAATAATAGTTTTGTATATTCTAATCTTTAAATTCCTAGATAATGTCCGTGATGAAAGTAATCTATTCAGTGGCAAGTAGCACGCATTTCCCGCCTGTAATCTCATCTTCAGTTCAGATTCAATGTCATTTCTTGAAGTGATGTCCATGCCTAGATACTTAAATGTGTTCACTTTTTCAAACTGCCTATCTCCAACTCTTAACATTTCCTGATCTACTGCTGTTGGCATTCTAGTAGTAACCAGGATTTACTTTTGTCTTCACTTATCCTTAGACCTACATCTTCACTAGCCTTGATTAACGCATTCGCATTTGCTGTTACACATTCTTTCCTATCGCTAATGATGTTTACATCATCTGCATACCGTAATATCTTAATATTTCCATTTAACTCCACTGGATAGATAACTATCGTTCTGTTGATTGTAATTGCTGGGTGAAGGACTGCCGGATGGTCTCTTTGCAGTCGGTTCCTGCCATTACTGTATCGGTTATTGCCATCTGCTGGGGGTGCATTCTGAAGTTGTTGCCCATGCCCCTGTGTTTGGTATAAGACGCTTTATTGTAATTCTGTTCATGATTTCCTTTGAAACCTCATTTGTACCTTTGGTTTCCCCCAGTGCTAGAATTATTTCTTGTATTATTGTTGTTGCACAGGGCTTAGGGGTGCCAAACGTGTTGATTATTGCCACCGTTTCCATTCTGCTGTTGACTATTTTGCAGAAGTGCACATTGCATATTAATGTTTTGTGGTTCTGATACCCCCTCTTCACATACTAAGTCAGTCGAGTATGGGTAAGAAATACTCTACATCATTTTGTGGTGTAGTGATCAATTTTTCCCTGATATGGACGGGCAGGCAACTTTTCACTATTTTCAATACATCCATGTGGGAAACTGGGTTTGTCCAGTACATGGTTTTGTTAAGTATTTTTCGAAATACTTTCTCAATCCCCCATGTTTACCACTGAATGGTGATGGGTTGAAAATCCCTCAATATAGGTAACCTCTTATTGACTGCTATGGACCAGTATTTGTTAAGGAAGGCCTGTTCAAATTGCTCAGAGGTACTGCATCTCTCAGCCATATCTATTTCTCATAATAAAACATCACCCTATGTGTACCCCACAATGCATTGGATCTTCTGTGCTTCTGTCGAGTTGTGGGGTAACACGTTGCAAAACTCTGATAACTCTTAGAACATGCCCTTTTGAGTTGTAAAATCATAACCATATTATTACCTTCTAATTGTCATTGAACCATATTGCATAATATCACTACTGTGTATGTTATGACAAAGTGTTTGCATTGCTAATTATACTTTTGGAGATCCCCAACTGGCTAAGCACATTTAATTTGTACGAGACTGTGAATCAGAAACAATTTATTTGATGTGATACTTGTATTCATTGGTGTTATGGTAGTCATATGTTTCATTGTCATGCTCATGTGCAATGATTGGTGCCATCTGACCATCCAGTTTAGTTTGTCCCATGATTTCTCTAAATCAGTTGACACAAATTATATGTTGATTACTTACAAAAGGCTATGACTGTTTTCATACTGATTCCTGTAAAATTCAGGCTTGTGCTCTTTTCCTAATACCCTCAGCATCAACAGAATGTTAAGCATTAAATGTTATTCCCTATAGACAATCGGTTTTCATAGATTGGTTATCTTCATAGATGATTGGTTACATAATTCAGGGCTTTCTACATATTGGATATTGTTGTCTAACAATTATTACAATAGTTTAAGATTAATAAAATAATCTGCACATTAAATATAAACTCACATTCCATATAAGGACACCTAAAACTATCATCAAAACACTAGTAGTTCAGTTGTAAATGTACCATATTTAGTAGCATCGGATTCTCATCTTCAAGAAGTCGCTGTAGCTTCTTTTGATCCTGTGAAATTGTAGTCCATAGAATGACTCACGTAAATCTGTTCCATCTGTCATGCATTGAGACACCTACACTGTTAGCTGTATAATTAGTTTGAACATTCTTAAATTTTCCATTGCTAACAGAGTGGTGGCTGTTAAGGGACTGTTGACAACCATACTACATAGCTGCTTATACTGTGTGTTTTGTCAGTAGTTTATTCATAAGAAATTCAGTCTCCCACTTGTCCTTGAACATTTCTGCTAGCAAGAGGGATAGTGGTGAGCCCATTGCCAGACCTTCCCTATTTCTTGTAATAGCTCCCTTGAAAGTGGGAATAATTTAGATTTAAAGGATGTCCTACTGTACTGACTATGCTCAATTGTTATGGGTTGATGTTGTGTATTTTGTCTCTAATTTATTTTTGTGTGTGTGTGTGTGTGTGTGTGTGTGTGTGTGTGTGTGTGTGTGTGTGTGTGTGTGTGTGTCTAGACTGATTCACATTTTACACCCTGCGTGAGCAGTTAACCTATTTCAAAAGTCTTAGTCTTAAACAATGCAACACAGCAAGGAACACACAAAAACATCATATACATACAGGGTGTTTCAAAAATGACCGGTATATTTTAAACGGCAATAAAAACTAAACGAGCAGCGATAGAAATACACCGTTTGTTGCAATATGCTTGGGACAACAGTACATTTTCAGGCGGACAAACTTTCGAAATTACAGTAGTTACAATTTTCAACAACAGGTGGCGCTGCAAGTGATGTGAAAGATATAGAAGACAACACAGTCTGTGGGTGCGCCATTCTGTACGTCGTCTTTCTGCTGTAAGCGTGTGCTGTTCACAACGTGCAGGTGTGCTGTAGACAACATGGTTTATTCCTTAGAACAGAGGATTTTTCTGGTGTTGGAATTCCACCGCCTAGAACACAGTGTTGTTGCAACAAGACGAAGTTTTCAACGGAGGTTTAATGTAACCAAAGGACCGAAAAGCGATACAATAAAGGATCTGTTTGAAAAATTTCAACGGACTGGGAACGTGACGGATGAACGTGCTGGAAAGGTAGGGCGACCGCGTACAGCAACCACAGAGGGCAATGCGCAGCTAGTGCAGCAGGTGATCCAACAGCGGCCTCGGGTTTCCGTTCGCCGCGTTGCAGCTGCGGTCCAAATGACGCCAACGTCCACGTATCGTCTCATGCGCCAGAGTTTACACCTCTATCCATACAAAATTCAAACGCGGCAACCCCTCAGCGCCGCTACCATTGCTGCACGAGAGACATTCGCTAACGATATAGTGCACAGGATTGATGACGGCGATATGCATGTGGGCAGCATTTGGTTTACTGATGAAGCTTATTTTTACCTGGACGGCTTCGTCAATAAACAGAACTGGCGCATATGGGGAACCGAAAAGCCCCATGTTGCAGTCCCATCGTCCCTGCATCCTCAAAAAGTACTGGTCTGGGCCGCCATTTCTTCCAAAGGAATCATTGGCCCATTTTTCAGATCCGAAACGATTACTGCATCACGCTATCTGGATATTCTTCGTGAATTTGTGGCGGTACAAACTGTCTTAGACGACACTGCGAACACCTCGTGGTTTATGCAAGATGGTGCCCGGCCACATCGCACGGCCGACGTCTTTAATTTCCTGAATGAATATTTCGATGATCGTGTGATTGCTTTGGGCTATTCGAAACATACAGGAGGCGGCGTGGATTGGCCTCCCTATTCGCCAGACATGAACCCCTGTGACTTCTTTCTGTGGGGACACTTGAAAGACCAGGTGTACCGCCAGAATCCAGAAACAATTGAACAGCTGAAGCAGTACATGTCATCTGCATGTGAATCCATTCCGCCAGACACGTTGTCAAAGGTTCCGGGTAATTTCATTCAGAGACTACGCCATATTATTGCTACGCATGGTGGATATGTGGAAAATATCGTACTATAGTTTCCCAGACCGCAGCGCGATCTGTTGTTGAAAATTGTAACTACTGTAATTTCGAAAGTTTGTCTGCCTGAAAATGTACTGTTGTCCCAAGCATATTGCAACAAACGGTGTATTTCTATCGCTGCTCGTTTAGTTTTTATTGCCGTTTCAAATATATCGGTCATTTTTGAAACATCCTGTATTATGTAGAATTAGTGAGGGAGAAAGAAAAATTTTCACATTGGAGATGGCCATACAGTAACAAGAAAACGTGAATCAAAGACTAGTGTGTTATCCACAATGTAACTAACAGCTCTAAACATGTACTGGCATTGATGGGACAGGAGGCTAGTATTGCAAAGGATACCCTCTGTGATTGTGTAGGATTGGGGAGAAGAGAAGTTTGTGGCACAACTTGACCAGAAGAAGGGATCGGTTGGTAGGACATGTTCTGAGGCATCAAGGGATCACCAATTTAGTATTGGAGGGCAGCGTGGAGGGTAAAAATCGTAGGGGGAGACCAAGAGATGAATACACTAAGCAGATTCAGAAGGATGTAGGTTGCAGTAGGTACTGGGAGATGAAGAAACTTGCACAGGATAGAGTAGCATGGAGAGCTGCATCAAACCAGTCTCAGGACTGAAGACCACAACAACAACACCCTCTGTGAAGCAAAAATCAGCAACATGTCGGAGGAGGGGGGGGGGGGGGGGGGGGAGCTTCCAGGAAGTGGACTCAGGCAAAGTTTAACATTTAATTAGTTTGTACAAGAAAGGGCCAGTATTATGAAATGTATAGTTAATGGACTACAGGACCCTAGATAAGAAGCAAAGTTGATTGGCTGAAATGGCTACAATTTCTAACATCTCCACAGAGGAAATTTACCAGAATATCCACAGTTAAAGGAATTGGACAAAGTAGTTTTATAACATAGATTAAATAACAACAACTGCGTGATTACTGTGCTATTCAAAGTAAAGTGCCTGGCAGAGAGTTCAGTGAACCACTTTCAAGCTTTCCACTCTCGAATGGTGTGCATGAAAAATGAGCACTTAAATTTTTTCTGTGCAGGCCCTGATTTCTCTTATTTTATCGTAATGATCATTTCTCCATATGAAGGTGGATGTCAACAGAATGTTTTTGCAATCGTAGGAGAAAACAGGTGATTGAAATTTCCTGAGAAGGTTCCGTTGCAATGAAAAACGCCTTCATTTTAATGATTGCCACTCCAACTTGTGTATCATGTCTGTGGCACTATCTCCCCAATTTTGCGATAATGCAAAACGAGCTGCCCTTCTTTGAACTTTTTTGTCATCTGTCAGCCCCCCTGATGTGGATCCCACACCACACAGTAGTACTGCATAATAGGGTGGACAAACATGGTGTTAGCAATCTCTTTAGTAGACCTGTTGCACCTTTTAAGTGCTCTGCCAAGGTTTGCTCTACCCGCAACACTATCTATGTGATCGTGCCAATTTAGGTTATTTGTAATTGTAATCCCTAAGTATTTAGTTGAATTTACAGCCTTCAGGTTTGTGTGACTTACCGCGTAATCAAAATTTAGCGGATTCCTTATAGTACTCATGTGAACAACTTCACACTTTTCTTTATTCCAGGTCAACTGCCACTTTTCGCACCATACAGATATCGTACCTAAATGATTTTGCAATTTGTTTTAGTCATCTGATAACTTTACGAGATGGTAAATGACAGCATCATCTGCAAACAATCTAAGAGTGTCTCCTATTTAGTTAATACAGATCAGGAACAACAGAGGGCTATAACACTTCCTTGGAGAATGCCAGATACTGCTACTATTTTACTCGATGACTTTCCATCTGTTACAATGAATTGTGACCTTTCTGACAGGAAATCACGAATCCAGTCGCACAACTGAGGTGATATTCCATAGGCACTCAGTTTGGTTAGAAGACGCTTGTGAGGAACGGTGTCGAAAGCCTTCTGGAAATCTAAAAATATGGAATCAATTTGACGTCCCCTGTTAATAGCACTCATTACATCGTGAGTATAGAGAGCTAGTTGTGTTTCACAAGAATGTTATTTTCTGAATCCGTGCTGTGTGTCAATAAATCATTTTCTTCGAAGTAATTCATAATGTTCAAACACAGTATATGTTCCAAAACCCTACTGCAAATTGACGTTAGTGATATGGACCTGTAATTCAGCAGATTACTCCTATTTCCCTTTTTGGGTGTTTGTGTGACTTGAGCAATTTTCCAGTCTTTAGGTGCAGATCTATCTGCGTGCAAGCAGTTGTATGTAATTGCTAAATATGAAGCTATTTTATCAGCATACTCTGAAAGGAACCTGACTGGTATACAGTCTGGACCGGAGGCATTGCCATTATTAACTGATTTAAGCTGCTTTTCTACACCAAGGACATCTACGTTTGTTTCTCATCTTGGCAGTTGTTCTTGATTCTAATTCAGGAATATTTATTTTGTCTTCTTTGGTGAAGGAGTTTTGGAAAACTGTGTTTAATAACTCTGCTTTTGTGACACTGTCGTCAGTGACTTCACCATTGTTATCACGCAGTGAAGGTATTGATTGCGTCTTGCCACTGGTGTGCTTTAAGTATGACCAGAATCTCTTTGGGTTTTCTGCCAGATTCTGAGACAGAGTTTCGTTGTGGAAATTAATATAAGCCTCTCTCATTAAAGTATGCGCTATCTTTCGAACTTCTGCAAAACTTTACCAATCTTGGGGATTTTACTTTCTTTTAAATTTGGCATGCTTTTTTCATTGCTTCTGCAACAGCGATATGACCCATTTTGTATACCATGGGGGATCAGTACCATCCCTTATAAATTTATGTGGTATATATCTCTCAATTGCTGTCGATACTATCTCTTTCAAATCATTCCACATCTTTTCTGTGCTTACATGATCGGAATGGAAGGAGTGGAGACTGTCTCTTAAAAAGGCATTGAGAGTATTTTTATTAGCTTTTTTAAATACATGTACTTGGTGTTTCTTTTTGATGGTTGAGTGTGTTACGGTATTCAGCCTAGCAGCAACTGTGTTGTGGTTGCTAATCCCTGTTACCGTCATGATACTCCCTATTTGTCCAGTATTATTTGTTGCTAAGAAGTCAAGTATCTTTCGCAACCATTTATGCTTTGAGTGGGCTCATGTACTAATTGTTCAAAATAATTTTCTGAGAAAGCATTCAGTACAATTTTGGATGATGTTACCACTGACTTTAAACATATAATTTTTCCAGCATATTGAGGGTAGATTGAAGTCACCACCGACTATAATTGTATGATTGGGTTATTTATTTGAAATGAGACTCAAGTTTTCTTTTAACTGTTCAGCAACTATATCTTTTGAGTCTGGGGGGGTCAGTAATAGTTTAGTCCGATTGGCAGTTTCGCTATGAGGTAAACTACTTTTGACAGCAATAATTACTCCTCCATCAACTGTATTTAATCTATCCATTCTGAACACTGTTAGATCGTTTGAAAAAATTTCAGCTGAACTTATTTCCAGCTTTAGCCAGCTCTCTGTACCTACGACCCTTTGAGCTTCAGTGCTTTCTGCTAGGGCTTGGAGCTCTGGTTCTACAACAATTTGCAACTACAATACCAATCGTTTCTACAATTACTTTAATGTGTTTTACCTGCCCTCTTGTAGACGAATCCCCTTTCTGTGGTTTCCTGAGACTCTCTAACCCAAACAACTACCTAGTCCCTTCCACACAGTCCCCACTACCCGTGTAGCTGCTTCCTGTGTTTGGTGGACTCCTGACGTCTTAAGTGGAACCCGGAAACCCACCACCTGATGGCGCAAGTCAAGGAATCTGCAACCTACACAGTCACATAACTGCCTGATCCTCTGATTCAGCTCTCCACTCAGTTCTGCACCAAAGGACCACAGTTGGTTCTATCGACGATGCTGCAGATGGTGAGCTCCGCCTTAATCTCGCAAGCAAGACAGGCAGTCTTCACCATTTCCGCTAGCTGCCCAAAACCAGAGAGAATCTCCTCCAATCCAAAGTGACACATGTCATTGGTATCGACATGAGCCACCACCTGCAATTGGCTGCACCCTGTACTCTTCATGGCATCTAGAAGCACCCTTTCCACATCCGGAACAACTCCTCCTGGTATGCCAACGGAGTTCGCACTGGCTTCCTTCCCCTCCTTGTAAGCCTTGTTCCTAAGGGGCCCAATACACTTCTAATGTTGGAGCTCCCAACTACCAGCAAGCCCACCCTCTGTGAATGCCCAGATCTTGTGGGGCGAGGAGCTTCCTATGGAACAGGGTGGACGAATCCGGCTTGGAGACTTCGTCGGCCACAGATAACGCCAAAAACCTGTACGTCAAACAAACTGGGGCGGCCCTACGATCAGCCCCTCAGAAAGTCTTTCACTGCCTGCCAGACTTTGGAATGATCTCCCACTCAACCACGGCTGAGGGGTCAACCTCATTGCAGGTAGTACCTGGGGCAGTCACAGCAGTGGACTGATCGGGGGACACGTGGAACATGCTCAACGATCCTAGCATCCCCGCGTCCAAACACCCACCCCCCTCCCCCCACACGTTCTATTTAGCGACGAAGCGTCATTCAACAACAGCAATAATGTAAACCGGCATAATATGCACTATTGGGCAATGGAAAATCCACGATGGCTGAGACAAGTGGAACATCAGCGACCTTGGCAGGTTAATGTATGATGCGGCATTATGGGAGGAAGGATAATTGGCCCCCATTTTATCGATGGCATCTCCATCAAAGTCATTTTTGTAAAATTTTGATATTTTTGTGAATCTTCCATCACAGCCTGTACAGTGAGATTCTCAAGTGCTCCAAAATCATCCCAGCGAGTCGAGGAGTAATTATAGATGAAAAGGTAAATTGGACTGAGCAAGAATTGCAACATGGAAGAAGGAATCAGCAATGCTCCATGCCCTACAAAAATATTAAAAGCTCGTCCCTCTTCAACTGATAAAGAAACTTGTACAAACACTTATACTTGACCACAAAAGGTAAAGGTCCCGAGTTTGAGTCTCAGTCCAGTTAGATTCGTATCAGCGCACATTTTGCTGTAGAGTGAAAATTTCATTCTGGACTTGTACTTCCAATTCTTGATTGCGGTAGTGTTATCCTAAAAGGCTTCTCAGGAAAGCTCACAGCATCTGGAAATAGTTATGAATGCCTGTGTTCATTATATCTGTGATGTTCGACTTTTTGATCACATTTCACCATCATATGCACAGCTATCCTCGTCATGTGCAGACTAGTGCAGAGATGTTCATACCCTCTGTCTTCTTTGCTGTCTTATCAATGAAGACTGCCTCTCATATCTCTGCTTGAAGTTAATGCTCTTGTCTGAACAACATAGCAAAAATATTCACTCCCATTAGAGCAAAATCCTCTCTAAACGACTCCATCATCCAGCTGCTTTCTCCTAGTTCTTCAGTAGTGCGCACCTGACGATGGAACAACCTTCTGCATTAGATTAGACAACTAAATAACATCTCCAGCTTCAGAAGACAGTTAATGACATATCTACTAAAGCAGAAATAAGGATTACCATTGTCTCTGTATGCACTCATTACCCTTGTACAGCACTCTCTCCGATCTGATATTCCTCATTTCCCAGGATTCTTAGCCAATGCAGTATCCTTAAATTTCCTTTTCCCAGAACTGGCTGTGTCAGAAATCATCTTAATTTGTGTACCTGTTTTCTTCTTCTCATATGTGTCATTATTATTATTATTATTATTATTATTATTATTATATTATTATTTCGTTACTTTCTCAGACGTTAAGTCTGGTTAAAAATGGAAAGTGACGCGGACCTTGATCAAGCGTCACTTCCTTTTAACTGTACGGTATATGTTATATTGCATTTAGGTACTTTCGGGTAATTGAACATGTATCAGTAATTACGGATTTCTGTAGTTGTATATATAAGTTTGGATGTAGCTGTATTGCATTGATGTACTGGTGGATATTGTGTGGTATGACTCCTGTGGTTGATAGTGTAATTGGTATAATGTAAACTTTATCCTGATGCCACATGTCCTTGACTTCCTCAGCCAGTTGGATGTATTTTTCAATTTTTTCTCCTGTTTTCTTTTGTATATTTGTTGTATTGGGTATGGATATTTCGATTAGTTGTGTTAATTTCTTCTTTTTATTGGTGAGTATGATGTCAGGTTTGTTATGTGGTGTTGTTTTATCTGTTATAATGGTTCTGTTCCAGTATAATTTGTATTCATCATTCTCCAGCACATTTTGTGGTGCATACTTGTATGTGGGAACGTGTTGTTTTATAAGTTTATGTTGTAAGGCAAGCTGTTGATGTATTATTTTTGCTACATTGTCATGTCTTCTGGGGTATTCTGTATTTGCTAGAATTGTACATCCACTTGTGATGTGATCTACTGTTTCTATTTGTTGTTTGCAAAGTCTGCATTTATCTGTTGTGGTATTGGGATCTTTAATAATATGCTTGCTGTAATATCTGGTGTTTATTGTTTGATCCTGTATTGCAACCATGAATCCTTCCGTCTCACTGTATATATTGCCTTTTCTTAGCCATGTGTTGGATGCGTCTTGATCGATGTGTGGCTGTGTTAGATGATACGGGTGCTTGCCATGTAGTGTTTTCTTTTTCCAATTTACTTTCTTCGTATCTGTTGATGTTATGTGATCTAAAGGGTTGTAGAAGTGGTTATGAAATTGCAGTGGCGTAGCCGATGTATTTATATAGTGATTGCTTTGTGTATTTTGCTAGTTTCTGCTTGTTCTAGAAAGAATTTTCTTAAATTGTCTACCTGTCCATAATGTAGGTTTTTTATGTCGATGAATCCCCTTCCTCCTTCCTTTCTGCTTAATGTGAATCTTTCTGTTGCTGAATGTATGTGATGTATTCTATATTTGTGGCATTGTGAACGTGTAAGTGTATTGAGTGCTTCTAGGTCTGTGTTACTCCATTTCACTACTCCAAATGAGTAGGTCAATATTGGTATAGCATAAGTATTTATAGCTTTTGTCTTGTTTCTTGCTGTCAATTCTGTTTTCAGTATTTTTGTTAGTCTTTGTCTATATTTTTCTTTTAGTTCTTCTTTAATATTTGTATTATCTATTCCTATTTTTTGTCTGTATCCTAGATATTTATAGGCATCTGTTTTCTCCATCGCTTCTATGGAGTCACTGTGGTTATTCAATATGTAATCTTCTTGTTTAGTGTGTTTTCCCTTGACTATGCTATTTTTCTTACATTTGTCTGTTCCAAAAGCCATATTTATATCATTGCTGAATACTTCTGTTATCTTTAGTAATTTGTTGAGTTGTTGATTGGTTGCTGCCCGTAGTTTTAGATCATCCATGTACAGCAAATGTGTGATTTTGTGTGGGTATGTTCCAGTAATATTATATCCATAATTTGTATTATTTAGCATGTTCGATAGTGGGTTCAGAGCAAGACAGAACCAGAAAGGACTTAACGAGTCTCCTTGGTATATTCCACGCTTAATCTGTATTGGCTGTGATGTGATATTATTAGAGTTTGTTTGGATATTAAGTGTGGTTTTCCAGTTTTTCATAACTATGTTTAGGAACTGTATCAATTTAGGATCTACTTTGTATATTTCCAATATCTGTAGTAACCATGAGTGGGTACACTATCAAAAGCTTTTTGGTAATCAATGTATGCGTAGTGTAGTGACCTTTGTTTAGTTTTAGCTTGATATGTCACCTCTGTATCTATTATCAGTTGCTCTTTACATCCTCATGCTCCTTTGCAGCAGCCTTTTTGTTCTTCATTTATAATTTTGTTCTGTGTTGTATGTGTCATTAATTTCTGTGTAATGACTGAAGTTAATATTTTGTAGATTGTTGGTAGGTATGTTATGGGGCGATATTTAGCTGGGTTTGCTATGTCTGCTTGATCTTTAGGTTTCAGATAGGTTATTCCATGTGTAACTGTATCAGGGAATGTGTATGGGTCTGCAATGTAACTGTTAAATAATTTAGTTAGATGTGAATGTGTTGAGGTGAACTTCTTTAGCCAGAAATTATTTTGTCAT
Source organism: Schistocerca cancellata (assembly GCF_023864275.1). NCBI lineage: Eukaryota > Metazoa > Arthropoda > Insecta > Orthoptera > Acrididae > Schistocerca > Schistocerca cancellata. The sequence continues at coordinate 467,246,736 of NC_064627.1, read as the reverse complement.
TTCCAGGGGCTTTCCAATTGTGCGTAGAATTAATTGCTCGGGTGACTTCATGTTGCAAATTTATCACTTCAGGCATTTGTGGTATCATCTTGTATGAGTCTGTTTCTGCTTGTATCCACCGTGCATGCCTGTTATGTTGTACCGGGTTTGACCATATGTTGCTCCAGAAGTGTTCCATGTCTGTTATGTTTGGTGGATTGTCTATTTTAATGTGTGTGTTATCTATTGTTTGGTAAAATCTCTTTTGGTTTGTGTTGAATGTTTGGATTTGTTTCCTTCTATTTTTCACTTTTTTTGTATCTTCTAAGTCGTTTGGCCAATGCTTGTAATTTCTGCTTCTTTTCATCTAATTGCTCTATTGCTTCTTGTTGTGAGATTTTACCTAACCTTTTTCGTTTTTTGTGTGATATTTCATTTCTTATAAATTGTGTTAGCTGTCCGATGTCTTTTCTCAGTTTTTCTATTCTGATCTGTAGCCTGTGTTGCCATGCTGGTTTTGTGGGTTTCTTCTGTGTGTTGGTTGGTTCTGATCTCTGCCTAGTGTGTATATTTAGTGTAGTGAGTGCTCCTATATAAACCAGTAGTTGTAACTCTTCCATAGTTGTATTTTCATTTATTTTGTTGTGTATGATTGTGTTGTTATTGTTGTTTCGACTTGTGGGTTATTTGGTAGTCTCTACAAGAATGGTCTAATGTCTGCATTTGTGTCTTTGTATTCTATATATGTCAGCTGAAATTTTTCTTCTATATCTAACATGTGTGTCACTTCGTGTTCTATAAGTGCTTGTTCTGGTGGCTGTCTTAAGATGTCGTTTTCCTCTGATTGTTTAATTGATGCGTGTTCTTTGTTTGTTTGCTCTGGGATGTTTGAGTCCATTACTGTATTTTCTTCTTCTTCTTCTGATTGCACATTATTTTTTTCTAGTATTTGTTGTACTTGTTGTTTGATGTTTTCTAATTCTGACTGGGGTATCCTGTTATTTTTGATTATTACACGGATCTGATCAGCTAGTCATTGTTCTGTTAAAAATTTTAATTCTGGGTATCTGATAATAAATGTTGTGTATACTTGTGATCTGTATCCAGTTGTGTTGGTTCCTAGGTTTGTTGCTTGGTAATAACAGAACATCCTCTGTCTTTGTTTTCCTTCTAGGGTGGTTGCAGGAAGCATATCTTGCAAAACACCTCTATTTGGATTTAAATCATTTTCCAGTTGGCTAGCAGTGTCGTTACCATTGTGGGCGGGCATAGGGTTCAAGCGTCGTCCCCGACCATGACGGTGCTTGTCCGAGGCTTCTTTAGTTCTGTCCTGAACCAAGTAATCACACTAAAAGGGGGGTTAGCCCTATTAGTGGTTTGTTCTTTTCGTAGCCTTTTACGACTGGCAGAACATACCGGAGGCCTATTCTTTTCCCGGGTCTCCACGGGAATTATTATTATTATTATTATTATTGCAACACCAAATCATAAGCATGTGGAGACACACATTTGCTGTTACATTTTGCCAATGTGCTGAATTACTTCCTTTTGCATCTGTCTGCATATACACCAAACAGAGGCACTCAGAGTGCAATATTCCACATTTGACAATGGTCTAAACCACATTTTCAGTTTCCACGAACATCTTTTATTAGCCTAAGTGAGTAAGTGGATCATGGTAGTCCATTAAAATTCAAGTTACACACACTGGCTGTGGAACTGTACGAACTGCTTTTATACCAGTAATACCAACAATACCCACAGACTTACCTTTCCTGTTCAAACAGCTCCAGTTCCCCATCAAACTCGCCTTTGTTATGATAATTAACAAAGCACAGAGTGAGACACCGGACATTTCTGGAACTGACCGAAGCATGCAGTGTCTTTCACATGGTCAATTGTACATGGGCCTGTCACCTGTGGTATTAAATCATAAAATGTTCATTTTCGTACCTAATCCTGAAAAGGTTATCAATGTGGTGAACTGACTAGAAAATTTCTTCCACTTCATTTATATCATCTGTTTCATTTAACAGTACTAAAGATTACCCTTTAGCTGTGTAGTAATGATCACATTATGGCCCTCAGCCCTAATTTTAAGTTTCTTGATGACTATGAACTCATAGTCGTTGTCATGGTGCCTGCTTTATTTCCTCTGTTCTGTGTACATTTGCAGCTATATCTTTCTGAAGGGATGGGTCTAGATCTGCTCTTAGATGATCTAACACTTGGGATTTTGGTATCATATCGAGCGTATTTTAACTTTTTGATAGTAACTTCTCTTCTTGTTATGACAGGATAAATTTGATAACATAAGACTCATGTTCAATTGTTTACCTCTTTTATATAATATTACACCTTTTGCTTAAGAATGGATCCTTGGTGCCTTCATTCATAAATAGGTAATCATACAAATACCCATTCTTGTACACATAGCTCTATCCCAATGTATAGTTAAAGTAAATGTTATCTTAATGAATGAATGTCATAAGACTTTAGTAACTGTGCCAAAATAGTCATCAGAGATATTTTTTACAAACTCAAAATGCAACAGATTAAAACGTTGACATGTGCTCAGTTGTGTAATGAAAAATGAGACAACCCAAAACCTAGGTTGTGCAAAAATAATAAAGTTTTGTGCAACAAGCCAAAAAAGTGTTTCATTTAGTTAACACAAAATACATTGTTTCTTCAATAACCCACAATTGAATCAGTTAAAATGACCACAATGTTATGTTATGTTGAAGCTGAGTAATGAAATACATCATTTGTTTTGACAGGTGTTGATACACATGTGCACCGGATATCAAATCGCATTGGCTGGGTGAAAAAACCAACAAAAACACCAGAAGAGACTCGTGTTGCTTTGGAATCCTGGCTGCCTCGAGATCTTTGGACAGAAGTTAATCACCTGTTGGTTGGATTTGGACAGCAGATATGTCTACCAGTAAAACCACAGTGTTCCAACTGTCTAAATCAGCAGTTGTGTCCCTTTGGGCGCACGCAGACCAAAACAAAGAAATGAAACGCACACATCAAAGGTGTGATCTCTGAGTAATCTGTTCAGCATTAGCAACATAATTAAATGTGAAATGTGTGTGAATGGATTTTAAAACACTTTAGAGTGAAAACAGTAATGAAATAGCTGTACTTATTAACATATCTGCATTTCTTCTCTCTATTATCACACCGATTGTGTGGGCATTCCTATTGACATTTAATGTGAGAGATGACTTGAGCAGCTTCTTTATTTTTGAATACTTTTAGATTTGTAATGACTTTTTTGTATCACTTATGGAGAACCATCGTGATTTTCTCTGTTAGTGTTACAATATTTCAATAAAGCTATATGTTTTTTATGGAAAACAGTGTCAGTTCATTGTGATTAATAAGACAATCAAGGAAGTTAAAACTGCTGGGCTCACATTACATGGGGCCTAAGATACAAAACTAAAGAACTATTCTAAATTACAATATAAACTTTTGAACAATAAACAAAAATAAGGTATCACTACTATATACCTGCTACTGACTAGTATACAGTACAGAAAAGCAGGCTTTTGAGTACAAATCAAAAATTTTCAATTTTGAAGTATGCAACCATTCAGGACAGTAGTGATTGCTCAGACTGATAGATGTTGAGAAAGGACAGGGTGGAGACGTAGTGTGAGGCAAGAGAGGGAAAGACAGGTGGCATCTTGAAAGTATAGAAAAGAGAACTGAATTATCTTACACTCACAAAACTGGAATGAAGGGGGGGGGGGGGAGGTGCACAAAATGGATAGAAACATTGGGGGGGGGGGGGGGCATGAGTACAAGATCTCAAGAGAAGAGAGGGCAAAGGGGTCAGCAGTGCTCTAATCCAAAAGGATTTCGAGAATAGAAGATATACTGGATGGAGTTCCCACCCTGTACCCTGTATATTTCTGGAGTGCTGTGAGAGGGGAGGTGTTAATGGGTATTGAAGTTGTTGTTGGACTCCTTTGTGATGTGAATGCTGTCGCACATTATCTACTGTGATAGACTGGGGAATTTTCGTGAGTAGTTTGCAGGAGGAGACAGTGGGCATGTAACTGACTGTAGAGATCATATCTTGTAAATGATTTTTACTTTGGGGAAGTGACCTATTGGATGTAGGCTGTGTGAGTGGCTGAAAGCTTCTTTGGGTGATACAATATCGTTCATCTCAGGGAACTGAGATTGTTAATGGACCTTCAATGAAAGGTGTGTCTGTTATTATCTAGACCTGTGTGAAAATAGAAATACCGATCAGTGACTGGTCCCCAGTAACAATGGGTTTGCTGATGTAGGAAATCTGTTCCTCACTAGTTTTGTAAAGCATTTCCAGTCTGTAGCAATGTTATCAACCTTCCTACTGCAGATGCAGTGCCCAGTGGTGATAAGGATACAGGGAAAGAACTTTACAGCATAGAACAGATCACAGCTGTCAAAACTGATGTTTGATGTGTATGAATTGGCACATTATACGGAGCAATATGAGAGGTGGACACCAACTTTTTGAGATTATTGTAATATTGTATCTGTGCAGTACCTGCACACCAAAGTATAAGTTAATGTAAACCGAACATACACTGTGCTGATAGTGAGTGTGATGAGAGATTGTAGAAGAGTGTAATTAATCAACAGAGTGAAATGAAATGGAATAACAATAAGATGGAAAAAATCAGTCACCTTTATTCTTAAATTCTACTCATTGATTTTTCCTTAATATGTGAAGTGTGTGTTATCCATCTTGTGGTGCAGTCGTATTTTGTGAATGAAGGCGAGCTAGATTACTTAATATATTAAATAAAGGAAAGTCCAGTATGGAATAATGACAATATTGTGTGAGTTGCAATCCACCCTTTTCATAATGTTGTCACTTAATGTATTTATTTATTTGGTTATAATGTCATTTCTAATACTGCCATCATCAGGTGAAAACTTCTGTAACAACAACGAGTGTCAATTATCAATAAATGTATGCTTAAGTGCAACATCAACTGTTGACGAGCTGCTGAGGCATACATTTTATTGATGCTTGACGCTGAATATTGTTTTAAAAGTTATAAGGCTTGATCTGATGATAGCATTATCCAAAACAACATTATCAATAAAGAAATATGCAGGATGTCCCAGGAGGAATGGTCAATATTCAGCAATGTGATAGGAACGAACATTTGAAGCAAAAAGGTATAGTAAACATGGGACCTAAAATGCATACCTTAAGATCTGTGAACACTTCTTCAGTAGAAGAGATGTTTCAAAGTAGCAAAGATGAGTAAGTGCTCACAGCTGTTATGCTATGCACTTTACAGTCTGTTTACTAGACATTTTTTCCTTGTTTTGGATGATATTACCACTTATCAAAATGTGAAAACCAAAGAGCTTGCAGCAGAAGAGATTTGTTTAACAGTATCGAAGATGACGTGGTGCTCATAGCTCTTAAGGTATGCATTTGAAAGCCCATGTGTACTAGACTCTTTGAACGATTGTTCCTGTCATATCTCTGAAAATTGACCATTCCTTGTAGGACACACTGTATTAAGTGGTCTAGTCATCTTTATTCACAAAATATCCATCATAATGCAGTGGTTTGTCAGATGTAGGTCTGCATACAGTTCTGGATATCATCAGTATGGAGTGCAGTGTGTTCAGATCTTTCAGGAAGAAAAGGAAGATTCATTTAATGGTGAGATGAAGAAAACATACAAAAATCAGCATTCTTAAAATGCTACAAGTAGTCAGTAATTAGTAAGAACCATAACAGCAATTACTCTGCATACCATAGACCCACAACAAAAAAATCTCTTCAAAAGCATGTTCCCATCTAGACATTAATCCCATCTTCATTGAAACAAAGGAAAAGGTGAGAAACAGGAAAGAAATTAACACTTATACTATCAAACAGAAAAACTCTGTGGTTGTCTTACAAAATTTATTTTCTATTTTTTTATATTTTTATTTTCTGTTTACTGTGTCCACAGTATCTGATAAATGAGTTGTACACCCTGGACTGATGTTGACAGTAATGGTCCAGATGGAGCATGATGTTTTTGAAGTGATGGCAGCATATCTAGAGGTGTACTGCACTTGGTACACATGGTAAGGAAGTAATAGCTAGAGTAAAAAGTTCCAACATTTTTGGTACTGGTATTCATATTGACAAGAATTTAAACTAGAAGAAACTCATTTTGGAATTCTTAAAACAATTTAGTTCAGCCATATTGGTACTTCGACACATTGCAAATCTTGGGGGGACAAATCAGTTAGTTAATATATTTTGTGTATTTTCATTCAATGATGTATGAAAAGCCAATGTCCTTACAGCAGTGGTAACACCGGTTCCTGTCATATTACCGAAGTTAAGTACTGTCAGGCTTGGCTAGCGCTTAGGTGGATGATTGTCTGGGTCTGCTGAGCACTGTTGGCAAGCGGCATGTACTCAGTGCTTGAGAGGCAAATTGAGGTGCTACTTGATCAACAGGCAGTGGCTCCAGCCATAAAAACTGACAATGGTCGGGAGAGCACTATGTTGACCACATGGAGACATCTTTTCAGAGAGTTAGGCATTTTGAGTGCTGCTTTACAGTATATGCATTACCTCATATAGTTTGTTGTAAATAACCCACTGTAGTTCAAAAGGAAGAATGATGTACACAAATGATATATCAGAAAAAAATGCTTTTATTATTCCGCGGTAAGGTTGAATTTAACACAAAAATTGATGCACTGCGCTGCCACCGAAACTTTTGTTCAGTTGCACAGTGATATAAAATGTCTGACAGACAGCAAAGTTAAATTTAAGAACAAACTGTGGAGTTTCTCCTTGACAACACCTGTTCTGTAGAAGAATTTCTATTTATGTAATATGTATAATGTGGTAGGTAGAAATTACTAATTCAGATCTGTATTTAAAGAACAGTAACACTTAACTTGTAAACAGCCAACATGTTGCCAAATTTAAATATGAATAAAAAACTGCTTGTTCCACATCATTACGGTTAATTGTATAAATGATACATGGAACATGAAACAAAGTAACAAAGCTCCTACAATGCTGTGAAAATGAAATTTAAACAATTGAAGAAAACATCTGGAGGAACTCAGTATCTTAGTGGAGGCTACACAGATACACACATTCTAATCTCTGGACACCCTGTGTACTATAAAGGTACAGTCTCTAGTCGAAGGGTGACATTTATGGCAACACCTGTAAAGGAACAGTCTTAGTAGATGTGCTTGTACATGTCAAATACTTATGTACAAAAACCAGATTTGGACATGTAGCCAGATGTGATTGCCTTATCGGCACAGTATTCTGATGTGTTCTATTGTCATCAGGGGTTACTAAAATGTCAAAATCTTCCTCCTTGCTTGTAAACTCTGTTTGGTGCATTGAATACTCGTTCTACTCACATTCACCCTTGAACACATGTAGTGCCCACTACCACTGCAAGCATTGGGAGACCTGTTGTTCTGTATTTGGTTCATTCACACTCATTTGCATGTCTGTGATTGGTCCACCCATGTAACTCACGGCGAGCACAATGTTTTTCTCTGTCCACTGTAGAGCTTGTATATGAGGTCTGCTCCAATCACAAGTACTGGGATGGCAGAAGTTCAAATGCCCCCATATGCATCTACATATGTACTCTGCAAGCCACCATACAGTGCGTGGCAGAGGGTGTGTTATACTACTGCTAGACTTTTCGCTTCCTGTTCCACTTGCAAAAATAATGAGGGGAAAAAGGCTATCTATATGCCTCTGTGCGAGCCCTAATGTCTCTTAACTTACCTTTGTGATCTTGACACAGAATGCACATTAGTGCCAGTAGGATCATTCTGCAGTCAGCTTTAAATGCTGGTTCTTTAAATTTTTCCAATAGGATTCCTCAAAAAGAATATCACCTCCCCTCGAGGAATCCTCATTTGGGTTCCCGAGGCATCTCAGCAATACTTGAGCGTTGATTGAATCTACTGGTAACAAATATAGCAGCCCGCCTTTGAACTGCTTCGACGGCATTCTTTAATCTGACCTTATGGGGTTCCCACGCACGTCAGCGGTACTCAAGAATGGGTTGCTCTAGTGTTCTATATGTGGTCTCCTTTACAGCTGAACCATGCTTTCCTAAAACTCTCCCAATAAACCGAAGTTGACCATTCGCCTTCTCCACTGCAGTCTTTACAAACGCGTTCCAGTTCATATCACTTTGCAGCATTACACCTAGATATTTAAATGACCTGACTGTCACTTAACACCCTACTAATGCTTTAATCAAACATTATAGGATTTGTTTCTCCTACTCATCTGCATTAATTTACTTTTTCTGCATTTACAGCTAGCTGCCATTCATCGCACCAACTAGAAATAATGTCAAGTCATCTTGTACTTTCCTACAGTCACTTAATGACGACACCTTTCCGAACACCTCAGCATCATCAACTAACAGCCATAGAATGCTGCTCACCCTGTAACACCATGAGTAGAGAACACAGTGTGGCAGATCTATCAGTGTGATGTGGTCTAAGTTAGCTCTGGTTGTTCTTCCACCATTACAGTTGCATTTTAGTTTTGTTCTTGTGGACTGACTGCTCCGTAAGAGGGTTGTGCGTGAACTTATTCCTCTTGACTTCATATCCAGACAGAATGATTCTATAAGGGAGTGTCTCAGTACTTTGAACTATTGAATGACGAACACATCTTCAGCGATAATTTTCTGTATTGTTCCAACAATTTACGTCAGTTGTGAAGATCAATCCAAATATCAGTAACTCATAAACTCAAACACTTCGATCAATACATCCAACCTCATTGAACTTGACTTAAGATCTAAGACTTACAATCTTCATTTGCCTTGAGCGTACACCTTGTAGTATGTCTGTTTTCGCTGAGGTGTTCATGACACCTTTGAAGGGCATCACTAAGGCATAAATTCCCATGTTCAGCAAGTGCTGCTGCACTCACCTTGCCATGCCTAGCTCCTGCAGATGCATAGTCCACAGATCGGGGTGTGCAGAATGAATTGTTTCCAATACACAAAATGTGAGAGACAGCAATCTTTCACCAGTGTCAGCATCCTCAGTTAAACTTAGGTCATTCTCACAAATAACCCTCGTTGCACTACAGATTCCCCCACTGAGACGAAATATGTCATGCAATACTCCTTTAACGCACTCATTACAATTAAATGCTGAATATCTGGCATCTGTTTCATTTATCCTTAATAAATAAATTGAATGTTTTCTTTAAATGTTCATGCATGATTATTTATTTGGTCTTGAAGATTTATCATGGAAGATGTCTCTTAGCAATTGAGCATACCATGGTGTTCATACTCAGTCATTACACAATCCATAACATTAACTGCATAGACTGTAGTTTTTCAATAGTTAAGGCTTTCTTTTAACTGGTACTTGTATTACTGTCCATGTTTAACACCCCTTGTATTTGTCTTATCAAATACTGTTCATATTTTACTTTGCTCATTTATTTAATGAAAACTGTTACACAGCCACTGTTTTGATTATAATATTAATGTTAAAATGCAGTACCACCACACTCTCAAACTGTAGGTTCCCTCAAACACCTCAATTTTCCTGCATTTATTTATTTCTGTTTATTGTGTTGATATTGCTCAAGTTCCTTATGTATTCTGTAGTTACATTAATAATTGTCCCATCTTTTAATTGGTTTGTGTATCACTCTCCATGTTTCATACCTCCTGATGTAGCCTTGTCTAGTACTAATTTCATTTTATTTTATTAGTTTTGTTTATTAATAGAAACTGTTATGTACACATGCTATTCCTATTTTGTGCTAAAGGTTTTCCTGTTGTCTACTCCGTTGTTATTTATGTACTGTTCAATTTTTACTTTTTCATTGCAAAGATGTTACTTACTGTATGTTTCTACTTCAGTCTAGATATGTTACTTCTCTTCCAATGTTGTTTGCAAACATTTAACTTCTTTGGTGATAATACTCAGTAAATGTCTGAAGATGGCCTTGTAAGCCGAAAATCGGTTAACAATAAAAGTAATATTGTAGAACAAAAGTAAACTGGTGCTTTTCATTTATTATTAACTGCACGTTTAACTTATAAGAGTGTGGAATACATTTTCTTTATTTAAACTGAAATACATTGTTAGATGACACTAGTGGTTTAACATTAGCAGTATACTTAATGTCATCCGTATTCATCCAAATGTCAGATCTGAAAACATATGGAATACAGATTACCACACATTGGTTCCAAGGTAAATTTGTTTGCTCATAACTAGTTTGGATATCTCTTTGACTAAGTGATCAACTGTCACTCAACATGTCTTCTCCAACCTTAATAAATGAGTTCAATCCTTACTACAGGCAGATACTGTACAATTCTTCCTTTCAGATGAAAGTCCCCTATTCATTCCCTTAACAAAAATGGTTAACCAAAGGACTCGGCCTCTCAATTTGGCATACCTATTCTCATGCTCTTCTATGCAAAATGCGGAATAGGTCATTTAATTGTTTAAAATCCATTTGATCTCAGGCATACAGCCTCTCTAGTAGTCTGCTTACCCATCCCAGCTCACCTAAAACAGGGTAAATTTCATCACATAAAATCTGTCTGCACAGTACCTCAGTTTCATTTCTCACATCCTAACAGGACTTCTGGTGTGTGTGTGTGTGTGTGTGTGTGTGTGTGTGTGTGTGTGTCCCAGTTTTAAAACATACCACACCATACTCATTATACAACATTGCTTTTACCTACATGTTTGTTGCTGTATGAAAACAGTTCTGCGTTAGCATGTAACTTTGGGTAAAGGGCCCACATCCTTTGCCTTTTCTCAAGAGCATTTAGACCTGCTACTATATTTGTATTTAAAATTATCCAAGCTAACACACACAACTAGATTTATCATTAAAAATTCCACAGGGCATAACAAAGCAAGGACTGAAATTACCATTTCATCCTTTGAATTCTCGAAGGATTTTACATTGGCGACAGAACCTGCAATGGTATCACGATTGCTCTATGTTCTTTTCTCCATTCTCACTTATTTTATTAAACACTTACATCATAATATACATCCAGGTGGTTAATTATCATTTATGTCTTCTCACGCCAATTGAATGTTATGTTACTGACATACAGCCTAATTTTGGTCTCCTACTCCCATCCCTTGTGTAGTGCCTACTCTCTATTTAAAACTGACAAAACAATCTTGTTTTATTGTCACACAATATGTGTATCGCGTTAAAAATTACATCCATTTTGCCAAGTCATATCATCACGTGTTGCTTTCCTTGGCCATCCTGGGACAGCAAGTTGTGGTAGAAACTTGCCCTCAAGTAGTCACAGCAAGCAGATGTATTACCATTTTATTATATACTTGCCCAGGAAATCAGAGATGTAATTACGTTGTTGTAGAAATGCAATTTTTATCACAGTATCTGAACACCAAAAACAAAGGTATCGAAGTACAATTGTTGATTTGCCTGAGAATGTTTTATCATACACAAGTATCAAGATGCCTGTAGTGTAATAACCAAACACAGCACATTTATTAAAATATACACACAAACATATACGTACACAAATCAGATAATTAATCTCAAACACATAAATGAATAAATAACATACTAAAAAAAATTAAACTCACTGAATGGTGAGTAAAAACGTGTCTTCTGTGTGCAACAAATTTGAGAAAAATGTTCTTGTAAGATAGCTACATGCACAGTTTAGTGGACTAAACAAAATACAATCAAATATAAATTCAGTGCACTCTGTCCAGAGAAGAACAAAATCAATTGAAATTTTCCTGTTTCATTTCTGAGTAGATCTGCTGTGCCTATTCTAAGTTGTAGTTTAGAAATATCATTTTTGATACTTTTTCGCTTGAAAGACGGGATCGTCTGTCTGTTATTGTTTGCCCCTGCTTTGAAAATATGCGCTCACATGGAACAGAGGTGGCCATAATACAAAGACGTCGTTTCATTATTTCAAACAGTGTATGAAACACCACATGATTTTCTTTCCACCACAGCAATGGATCTTGTGATCTGTGTATCAGTGGCATCTTCATATATTTATCAAGCTCGACTATACTTGCAGCACGTGGATTGTCTACACTTTGGATCAAGCCACCTACAGCTTGGTCAAAATCTTGCCAAATGTTGCCACTGCTAGAAGTGAATGTGCTCACCTCAACTGGTTTGGCTGGTGGCGGGTTTTCTGTAGAACACCGAGTGGGTTTCTGTTGTATTGCACAGCACTTGTTAATTATGGCATCTTTTGTTTCTTTTAATCGATGCCCAGTTTTTGGAAAACCATGCTCCCTGAAGCGAGGATCCAGTAATGTTGCCTCACAAGCAGTTGCTTTATCTGCAAACTTTTGAACGAGGCGGGTACAGATTCCGTCCTCAGGTTCTGCTGTTGTGACTTGTTCAAAAGGAGATAGTATTTCACAAGATTTTTCAATAACTAACCAGCCTTCATTGGACAGTTTTGTTTGTGAATCCACACTGAGGATGGCAAGGGTGCTTATAAAGGCTCTTTGATTTTCAAAAGCCTGTCAAACATTTCATATGTGGAATTCCATCTCGTAGGGCAATTTTGTTTCGGTGTTTAAATAGGAACGCCCATTTGCTTCTGAATATTGTGTAATTTCTCAAGTGCTTGAGGACTTCTTTTGAAAAATTCCACTATTGACTTCACCTTTGCCCTTGTGTCTGTAATTGGTTCAAGGCTTGCTTGCACAATTAAATTCAGTGTATGTGCAAAACAAGGTACATGCCACCATTTGCACATCATCACTGCCTTCACCATATTAGGTGCGTTATCAGTAGTGCAAGCTACAATTTTATTGGTGATACCCCAAGTTGAAGTCACATTTTGTAATTCACTGGAAATGTTTTCTGCTGTATGCTTGTCATGGAATTTAAAACTAGATAACAAATATGACTTCAGATTGCAGTTTTCATCAATGAAGTGAGCAGTCACTGCAATATAATTCTCATTTTTCACAGATGTCCATCCATCAGTTGTAATGCAGATGTAGGATGCAGCTTGCACTGCAGATCTTACTCGCACTAGTGTGCTGTCAAACACTTGAGAGAGTAAACTGTGGGAGAGTGTTTTTCTACTTGGTGGTACATAGTTTTCATTTAATAAATAAGTCATTTTTCTAAACTCTACACTCTCAACTACATTAAATGGAAGGTATTCTTTAACAACAAGTCTTGAAATCTGTTCGTCTATTTTGGCTCGTTTGGATGATGTTTGTTTACCACACCTACCCAGAACTGAACTGGTGGAAGTGCTGGGTATTTCTTGCACAGATTGTTCATCTTGACGCACAGGCACTGGAATGGCAGATTCCTGAACAGTTGCTGTGGAAACTGAACTGGTTTCGTCACTGCCCAGATTCATAAAGATTGATTTCGAATGAGTTTCACTTAAATTAACTGTTGGATGCTTATGTCGCAAGTGTCTGTCTAAGCAAAAAGTTGAACTACTTTTAAACGACAACACTGCCGAGCACAAGTTACATTTAATTTTCTCAGGATTTATCTTCATAAAATAATCCCACACCGGACTTCGTAACGCCATAGCTGAAGACAGAAGAACTAACACGAACTGTACTGGAGGCGGGAAAAAACTGCATAAACAATGGATACGCTACTGGGATTCCCACATTTCGTTAGTATGGATAATATATATATACCCGGCCTGCTAATATCCATGCACACAAAAGAAATCATTGTGGAGAATAGGCACATTGACTATAGACTCACAAATAAAGCCACATAATTCGAATAAATGACAAAATATAAGAGAAAAAAATTTTTGTCCCTTAAGGTGTTTCGAATCATTACTATAAATCCACCATGCTTCTCAGCCCTTCCCGTTCACCATTACATCATCAATGATCCGTCAATCATATTGCTTTTCAAGTGCATCCAATTTACGTATATGTTTAAAAATTGCCACTCTACGCGTTTCCTAATTCAAAATGTTGTAGGTTTACTTGAGTTTTTAATATGATTACTGTACATCAACAGATAAGCATATGTTATAGGAGATGTGTAATTTAACTGAATGTTTTTCACACTTTATTATTTTGGATGCGAATAGTGTGCTTTATTTTATTGTTTGTTAGTGTTTATAAAGTATATATTACGCCATTTCGGAATAGAGCAATCAATTAGAAACGAAGCTTTATTTTCGGAAATCTTAAGCTTCATGCTGTTGTGTGTCAAAAGGATGAAAGAGTTCGATGAAGTAGTATATTAAATTTATTTCCGTATCTGTGCCATGCCCGAATCTCGTCCGAGACAAAGCGAAGTGAAACATCACTGTTTCGATACAGTTAGTCCGTTCCAAGCACAAGTGGACTAAAACAGCGTTATTTTGAAACAACGATACAGTTTCTGTGGCTGGCTCGAGATCGAATCAGGTAACCGAAATGAAACATCACTGTTTCGATACAGTTAGTCCGTTCCAAGCACAAGTGGACTGAAACAGCGTTATTTTGAAACAACGATACAGTTTCTGTGGCTGGCTCGAGATCGAGTCAGGTCCCGTTATCCGACACAGAGCGGAATGAAACACTACTGTTTCGAAACAGTGAAACATAGCCGTTTCGAAACACTGAAACAGTTCCACGTATCGATACACTGTTCCGAAACATAGAAACAGTAGCCAAGTCTAGTGCCTTCCGTAGTTTGAATCTTTTATTTAGCTGGCAGTAGTGGCGCTCGCTGTATTGCAGTAGTTCGAGTAACGAAGTTTTGGTGAGGTAAGTGATTTGTGAAACGTATAGGTTAATGTTAGTCAGGGCCATTCTTTTGTAGGGATTTTTGAAAGTCAGATTGCGTTGCGCTAAAAATATTGTGTGTCAGTTTAAGCACAGTCATGTATAATTTTTCTAAGGAGACGTTTCATATGTCGATCCTTAGCCGAGGATACCTCACTGGAATCTTCCGATTTCTTCTTGTAGTTTGTGCAATATGTTGTGTCTAGACAAGACAGTCTAGACACAAGGCGAGGAAGCCGAAAGGGCACGCTCTTAACTCACGCAGGCTTGCTTAGGTCTGAAACAGGATACGTAATGAATGCTATAAAGAAAAGTACGTAGCTGCTGGAATACTTAACTTTAATCCATCATTTGTATACAGCATACTTGATTATACAAGTGAGACTCTAACTAGAAATGGTTAATGGCGCCTTGCTAGGTCATAGCCATGGACTTAGCTGAAGGCTATTCTAACTATCTCTCGGCAAATGAGAGAAAGGCTTCGTCAGTGTAGTCGCTAGCAAAGTCGTCCGTACAACTGGGGCGAGTGCTAGTACGTCTCTCTAGACCTGCCGTGTGGTGGCGCTCGGTCTGCAATTACTGACAGTGGCGACACGCGGGTCCGACATGTACTAATAGACCGCGGCCGATTTAAAGCTACCACCTAGCAAGTGTGGTGTCTGGCGGTGACACCACACAATTTGTGCAGCCTTTGTTTATTGCTAGCGCGTAATTGTAGAGAGAATTTCCTTTGTAGTTGTAGTTTTTCATTCTTGTGCAATAAAACAGTTGTGGCATGCATGTAGATTTGCACCAAGTATTTCGCAGCTGCGCTTGCAATTAACTAGATATTATTTTCAGTGCTATGTTAATGTGTTCCCCTATTTTTGCTCTTCAAATTGTGTTTTTCTGTGTTGTCGTGTGAAATATTGTGAAAATAATGGCGTGTGAAAAACGTAATACTAGGCTCCAAAGTAAACTGAGAAATGACAGTGAAGACGAAAGCAGTGTGTTAGCGCCACCGTGTAATGAATTAACTAATGTTCGACATAGTAATTTGGTAATTGTGCATAGGGAAATGGAGCGGGCGGCAAACAATGGCGTAGGCAGTGAAACAATTAGTGAACAGGGAAGTATTATCGATCGATCGCTCGGCAACAGCTCGCCTCAGGAATCCGAAATGAAAGGACACAATTTTGCAAATACTGTAGATTCAGGTTTTGCGTCCTCACCGTTTTCTCAAATAAGTCAAGACACATTTCCTGCTTGTCAAAATGTGAATGTTGCAGGTGCAACTGCACTGCCGAAAAGCGTAGAGGAACAGTTTCCAGACACTGATGCATTGTTATTACAGCTAATGCAACAAATGGAACAAAATCAGAGACAAACACAGCAAAAGCTTCAAAAGTTAGACACAATGGAACAACACCAGAGACAAACACAGCAACAGTTAGACGCAATGGAACAACATCTTCACACCACGCTTGAACAAACACGTGAAGATTTAACTACTGAGTTACATAAAATAGAATCGAAATGTCAAAAAGTCTGTAATGACGTAAAAACACAAATTTGTGAGCATTTCCAACCTAGTTTTTCGCGTCATGAAAATACATTACAGAATCACGAAGCAGCCATAAAAGAACTGCAAACTGTTGTTCATGAAAATCATGAGACCTTGCAAGCTAAAATGGTCTCAGTTGCATCTACCGATTCGGTTACGCAACTTGCAAAAACTCAGGAGAACTTAAAGGACACAGTAGAAAGACACATGGAGGAAATTAGTTCATTATCAGAGAAAGTGGTTGAACTCTCGGATCAGCTAAATAATTTATCTAAGAAGGTAGATGATAATCTGAATGACACAAAACCAGTAGTCTTTAATGACACAGAAGAGTGCGAACAAATTAGGAAATTCAAACAAAATCAGAATCAAATTAATACGCAACACCAAAGAGAAATCCGGGAAGTACAAGATCAGCTGACACAGGTAATACAAGAATTACGTATTTCAGAGGCCACTCGCGCTCCAATACGGGAAGAGGGACATAGAAATATGGAACAGCCACAAAATAATAACTCAGGGCACTTCGGAAATTATGAAAGAAATTGGCAAGGTACACCGAATTTTGAGATGGAACCGCCGAAACGGCGTAACGATGACCGACATGCTACTCGCCGACACGATGATTTTGACTATAAGCTGTTCATTACTACACGTAAATTCAAAACGTTTAAGAATTCTGCCAGCGACATTCATCCACAAGCGTGGCTCCATCAATTCTCTCATTGTTTTCCTCCCAGCTGGTCATTGGAGCACAGATTAGAATTTATGTGTGGCTACTTGGAGAATGAACCAGCTGTAAGAATGCGATCGGTCATTCACGATTGCCACAGTGAAGGAGAATTTTATCATGCCTTCCTCTCAGCATATTGGTTTCAAACTACACAAGACCGAGTAAAACATAGCGTCATAATGATGAAACATTTCGAACAATCTGAATTTTCCAGTCTTGTCAAATATTTTGAAGACATGTTGCATAAGAATCAATATCTTTCAAACCCATAAGCCCTTCAGAACTCATCCGCATTTGCTTAATGAAATTGCCTGAACATTTAAGAAATATTATTTTGGCAGGGCGTTGCAAAGACGACATTGAAGCTTTTCAGGGACTCTTACAAGAATTAGAAATTGACACAGACAGTCGCGGGATGCAAAAACAGGAAAACAATCACTACAGGTCACATCCGTCACAATTCCGTGACGACAGAAACAATAACTGGACACGACAAGACTATTCTTATAACGTAAATCGTGACCAAACCAGACACCACCCGTATGACAAACACTGGCAGAGTAATAGTTACAGAGAAAGATCGCATTTCCGTAGTAATGAATATGACAGAGACAATCATAGAAACAGACAATTTGGCAACCAGAACTATTATTATCACGGGAGACAGAATAACTTCAGACGCAACGGTCCACCGTGCAGTGATAATTCAGGGAGAAATTCTCCACCACTTAACCGACAAGAAAGAAACTATGGAATCTACCGACATGACGACAGATGATATAATCGTAACGACAGACCTGAATTGCATCAGAACTGGCGGGATTCAAACAGAGCAGGGCCTTCTCGTCAAGGAGAATTTGTAGAAGTTAGGTCTCCTAATCCCAATAATGACGCACGCCAACAAAGAGATAGCAAACAATGACTCGCACCGCAGGTGGCCACGTGCGCTGGCTGGCTCAGAGAAAAATAACATAGACGCTAACATTGAGAAAAATTCCAGTATTCTGTACCAACGTATACCGAATGATAATTGCGTTCAAGTTGAAACTCTGTGTACTAGGAAGAGTAAAGGTTTACACCACATTTCACATGTAAAACCGTTTATTGAAAGATAATCTGCTTTTTAACTTTGTCTTTGCCATATAACTTTTCACTTTACATTGCTAGTATGCTTTGTCAGACTTAGAATCTGTTAACATGCAACAATGTTTGAAGTTAAATATCCAGTCAAGAACCAAGAGAACTTATTTAAACAGAAATTACGAATGCATTGTTATTGCGAACAGATGACACAGTGTTATTGTGTGTGTACATTCTTGCTTGTTAGTTGCACGATTTTATCATGATGCTACTAATAAGTGACAATTTACAATGTTGCTTTTGCAGTGTTTCTGTTTTATATCTGCAGTTTTTCTGTATTATTCTGGAAAGTAAAACATGTTGTAGTAGTAACTTTTGTGGTATAGCTACAATGAGACTGCCTTTTCCGTAGCACAACAATACGTTACAGCACAGTACTTTCTTCATCACGGCAATAAGCGTAATAACTAAGATATCTATACGCAAAGCATTTCACTTTTGTTTATCATGAGGTAAGTACATTGACTTCTGCAGAACTTAGCTTTCGGAGGATGATAACTACGACACTTCCACAGATATTATCTTACAACAAGACGCACAGTTTAGCACTACAGTACACGTATTTGAGCGATTAATTTTGTACTTAAAATATTTATTTTTAAAGATATTTGTTACAAAGGTTTTCTGTGATACATTTTATTCCATTGCTGTAATCTGTAACACCTGAGGGTATAATTACATTAATCCTCTGGGGGGTACACGCTTTCTTTGTGCACCATGTGTGTGGCAAGCACAAGGAGCCCTAGCTAATATGGTATTTGCTTATACAACTTTACACATCGGTACCATATTTCTCTAACACACAAATTACACAGCTATGTGATCATTTAACTGAGAGAGAAACAATTTTTTTCCTACATCAATGACACATGTTTACGTAATTACACAGTTGGATAACTTCACACTTATGAAATTGTATTTTGTCTGTACTTTGTGAACTGTTCATATTTTTTCGGAACCATTGTGATACTATGAGGGCTTTGAACGATGTATTTGGTATGGGATTATGATTTTTAAAGTACGTTTGAGGTAGATGACACTATTGAAATGAGCAGAGAATTTTTTTTAGATTTTGAAATTATTGGAGGAAGCTACGACGATTTTGAGATTTGGCTGAGGTGTTATGATGTTATTTTTACGATGACGATGTGTATTATGCTGTTGAGGTATGTTTATGATCAATAAGCTGATGTTATATGAGGAATTTGATTATGCTACGTATTTATTAAGATGAAATATTGAGGAAGTGTCGACGAATATGTATATTTGTAATAAGGTAAGGAATAATGAGTAGTTGTTAGGGACTCTGACTTGTGAAAAAGGATGTTGGAAACCAAGAATCGTACTTTAAGAGTTATGAAATGTGTGTAAATGCGTGAATGTATCACAATGCAGGCGAAAATTTTTTGCACACTGTTATATTCATAGGATTTTGTTTCTACACATTTGGAACGCAAATTCTCGACCTGTGAAATTTTTTATATGAGGCTGTCACTGTAATGCAAACTGGTGTCGTAAATATTTCAGTAAGAAAGTTAAGTGACCACCTTCACGTAATGAGTTGTGGGCACCCAGCTGCGCGACAGTCACCTGGAAAAAAGCTATTAATGTGTGCCTTTCGAGGCACAGGTGGAGAAAAAAATGGGGGCATTATCCTCGTTATTGACATTCCTTTGTAGAAAGCATCGCAAATATGACACGCTCAAACTTGAAAACATATGATTACACTGTGGAGCTCTTAATTTATGATATTTACTAAAATGAAATGAAATGATGAGAAACATTTTACATCTCTTGTCTTTCTAGTTGAGAGATTTTTTTGCCTTTGGAGACGCCATTTGCCTAGTGAATGACGTTTCATATGTTGCTTTATATATATATTTGCTCATTTCGTTTAATATCTAGTTTCTAGCTGCCCTGCAGCATTGGTTAAAATAAAATTTTATAGATGTACTAATATAAATATTTTATGCCTACAGACCCAGTGAAGAATAACTTTGATGTACTTCAAAAAAAACGAAGGAGCACAAAAACACATTTCCCTTCACAGGAATTGCATACAGAATTTTATTTTCAAGTACTTCGTAATTTCTTTTGTAGAATAAATTGTGATGCATCACTCTAGTGTTAAGATGTGACATAGGTATTAAACATGGCCATTTTTACTGTAATATTTTGTCTGCTTGAGCTTTCTCATGTTTAGATATAAGTTATTGCATTTTCTGCAGCTGTTTGCCAGGCATAGTGCTACTAAATTTCACTTTGTATTACTCTGTTAAGCTAGTTTTACTACTGATTTATTTTTCTTGTTTGCTGCACAGTGCCTTATATTAGTTGTAATATTGCAATTGCTTTACCTATTTAAATTTTTTGTCATTGATGTTTGTGTTAATTGTTTTGTGCTGCTGCATTGCCTCGTTCCTTAGTTTATGCATCTGAGCTCAGTAGATTTAAGTTAGCTTAAGATGGGGTAGGCTATATAAGTGAACGAGTTGTAATGAATTGGAAGAAATGCATTGAGAAGCTATAAGAAAATGGTTTGACAAAAAAAGTATTTTGAAAGAGGATATGTGTCAAAAAAGTAGGGTTTAGGGACAACAGGTTTAGGTAGGATTTTCTTGGAAATAAATGATTAAGTAAGTTAATGGAAAATGAATAATGAGGTCAGAAATATGTGAACATATAAATACAGAAAGCATGCTTGTATAGGATTTTTTTGGTCGAAACAAATCTTGAAATAAGACGAAAGATCTATGGAATGAAGTTTTGGGTTGAACTGCAGTACCAAATGTTCCACTGAAAACAAATCCCGTCCTTTCCTTTTGTGTTATCCCACTATGTGTTTGTGTACCCTTGTGTATTTGTTTTCTTCCTGTCTCTGTGTAGTTACATAGAATTTTTTCTTCTTCTAATACTAAGCTACATTCACTATGATGAGGAATACTGTTATCCTCAAATATAATTGGCATTAATAATATGTTATTTACCTTGAAAATATGCTTAGACATTATTTATTCTGTTTTGTTTTAATGCTCATGTGTAAAGTTGATGTTTCGAAAGTTATTCTGATCTTTTATGTATGTACTCATGTCATAATTTCTGTAACACTGATGTATATGTTATTTCGATTCTTTTGTAAAGCCTGTACTACAAATTTTATCTGTATTGTTATGTTCTTTAATGATGTATTTTGTACCTTTGTAATTGTATTCTTATGTTATAAAATTGTAATTGACACCAGTTCATCATATTATTAACTTGTAAGTTACATTTCACTACACACATTTCTGTTGGTCATAGTATATGGACAATATGTGAGAAGTAGGGACTGTTAGTGTTTGCACGTGTGTTAATAATTCAGCAAGGGACTGGATAACAGCATTGCTGGTCCTAAGGACAATTCCAAAACTTTGTGAGTGCACAAGTGGTGGTTATGGACTTGCTATATTATCTGCAAGACTCTTCAATGGTGAATGTGCACCCGCACAGTCACAACAGATGGCTGCTGGCCGTCTCTACAAGGACTACAGTGGGTCTGCATCTTTGGTGGCCCACCATTACCATTATTTCTACAAGGACTGCAGTGGGTCTGCAGCTCTGGTGGCCCACAAATACCATAATCTCTACCAGGACTACAGTGGGTCTGCTCTGTGATGACCTACCTACCAATATTCTTCAACTTCGACTGACTCTGCTGTGGGTTTGCTCTGTTGTGGCCCATTACCTGTCTGCATGTCAAGAGTCAGCACTGTCTTTCCGTTGGAAGGACAACACTACTTCTTCAAGACTGTATGGAAATCCACTACTTCTGTGTGCATTCTCTTTTACTGCTCAGACTTTGAAAAAAACACTGCAATTTTACTGTGATGAATGATCAGGACTGTCTTTATGGACTGTGAGAAAATTTTAGCTTTTGACCAACATTGTATCAATAAGTGTGTGCATTTGATTTCTTTGTTATTGTAATTATGAAAATTTTTTTTCAAATCTGTATTGTCCACTACCCAAAACAATTTGTAAAATTTTTTGTGGGGAGCATGGGGGCTATGTAAGTAGGCTGTTTAGGATTTCTTATTGGCAATGTTATGTAGCGCTCTGTATGAATATCACTGGCTGTGCTGTGTGCAGTCTGTGGCTAGTTTGCATTGTTGTCTGCCATTGTAGTGTTGGGCAGCTGGATGTGAACAGCGTGTAGCGTTGCACAGTTGGAGGTGAGATGCCAGCAGTGGTGGATGTGAGGAGATAGATGGCGGAGTTTTGAAATTTGGAATACTGGATATCATGAACTGCTATATACATTATGACTTTTGAACACTATTGTGGTAAATACATTGTTTGTTCGCTATTAAAATCTTTCATTTGCTAACTATGCCTATCAGTAGTTAGTGCCTTCCGTAGTTTGAATCTTTTATTTAGCTGGCAGTAGTGACGCTCGCTGTATTGCAGTAGTTCGAGTAACGAAGATTTTTGGTGAGGTAAGTGATTTGTGAAACATATAGGTTAATGTTACTCATGGCCATTCTTTTGTAGGGATTTTTGAAAGTCAGATTGTGTTGCGCTAAAAATATTGTGTGTCACTTTAGTGAATGTTTGAGTACGTTCAGTTTAGCTCAGATGTTTGAAAAGCAAATAGTGTAAGAGGTTTATCAGCACAGTAATTCGGAAATTGTTCTAAGGGGACGTTTCAACGCCCCTTTCTTCTTCCTATATAGCCCGCATCTCGTGGTCGTGCAGTAGCGTTCTCACTTCCCACGCCCGGGTTCGATTTCCGGCGGGGTCAGGAATTTTCTCTGCCTCATGATGGCTGGGTGTTGTGTGCTGTCCTTAGGTTAGTTGGGTTTAAGTAGTTCTAAGTTCTAGGGGACTGATGACCGTAGCAGTTAAGTCCCATAGTGCTCAGAGCCATTTGAACCATTTCTTCTTCCTATATTCTATGGTACAGGTCAATCCCCTTCTTGGTGTCCCTGCCCGCACAGTATAGGTCAGCCTCTCTTTGGTCTGCCTGTCTGCTCTTTTTTCCATCCACTAAAAGCTGGGTGCGCCCCATACCCCCCCTTTATCCTTTGTGAGTAGGCCCCACAATTCATCACCCTAGTACACATCTTCATGTATACTGTCACTAAATATTATCCAGTAAAATTAACAAAATCTGCTTCAATTTCCAACATTGCTCATTAATACTTCATTTTGTATCCTAGAGTCCTCCTTTAATTTTCAACCTCACTACCATACCTCTATATACCATTCGTTACTTATTATATATACTTAGGTTATCAAAGGGTATATCATCTTTATTTAGGTTATATGAGAGAGTCCCACTATTAAACAAGTTGTCAAGTCATTCTTATTTATACACACATATATATTTTTAGAATTAGTCGATGTAGAACCATCACCTATAATACCATGTGCTCATATTTTACCATGTGAATGTACTTGCCCCTACAACACTTGATGGTTCTTACAAGCTATTGCCCTGTATTCTTATTTATTGTTTGTGTTTCCGTCTTTGATTGGATGTATGTGGGAGTGTATTAGTGTAGCCTGGTTCTTCAGCCTACTTATGTAAAATAAGTTGAGGGTTTTAGGAAACCACGGAAAGTAAGAAGGACTTCAGCAATAGAAGGGTATGCATATGGAAAGAGGGAAAGATAGATCGGTACTCAGATGAGAAGTAAGAAAGGAAAAAATAGAAACGGTTGCTAACATTGAAGAAGTAAGACAAGATAGCCCCAAAGACAAGAAACCCTTCCCACTCCCCTTACCCAGGATTCCTACTTTGCCCGGTACTTGACTGAGAAGCCGGAGGAGGTATGGTGTTAAACATCTCCTGCAGAACAGACATTCTCACCTTCACCTTTTAAGTCCCCGAAGAAAGATCTTAGCAACTCCTATGGAACGGCAAATGGTGAAGAATCGGTTACATTTGTCTGTGAGGGTCGTTTTAAAGGTGTGGTGTGTGTATGTGTGTGTAGTGTTAGTCACGTTTGTACCTACACTACCAACCCCTTTCAAAATCGATATAAACCCTCCCCGTCTACTTCATCTCATAAAAGGTATAAAATATTCTATACTAAATAGACAATTATACACTATAATCAAATAGTTATTTCCTCAGTCCCTTCATATTACATTATTGTTAAATATAATACTCTTTTCTGTTCATTTCAACTTGATGTCACTCTGTTTACATAATACCATCATATTAGACCTTCTACTAGAATATTATACTGTTTGTTCCATTTTATGTTTAGAGATCACTGTTTATTCGAGATTCTCTTAAATTAGTCACAATCTTTTAGTCATATTTGGTTACTTAAATACTAACATGATAGGATAGTTTAAGAGGTTATGAATAGATTACAGAATAGATGAAGATTTGAAGGTAATTCAGTGTAAGAAAACTAATGTGGAAGTAACACTGAAAACAACCCAGGAACCGACGGTTGTCACTCCGCCCGTTAACACAGAATGTTAAAGTCCCCAGGGGATATATGTGACCCCGCCCGGATCCCATGGATCTGATATTAACTTCACTTGAGCAAGCGCAGACCAGTACTTCTCGTTAAATTTTGTGTGAAAGTTTCCCCACGGCAAAACAGTCACCACTTTACTAGGTAACACAGCATCAGGTAAAGTTATTCTGTTTTCTACTCTATCCTTGATAAATTTGAATCCTTTCCACAAATTATCTATACCTCTCCTAATATCATTCAGTTCAGAAAACAAATTTGGAGACACGTTGTTGGAGGTTACTCTCGCGGCCACTTTTCGGTCTATCATTACCTCTACCTGTTCCTCCAGACCACTTATATTTTAGGGTGTCTGAAGTCGCCAGTTTTTCCTTAAAATTTCTCTCTATGTCATCAACTTGAGTGCTGATGCCTGCAATTTGCGATTGGACAGTAGGGATCAGCTTGTCCTGTCTTTCTGCACCATCTTTTAAGGTACGTAGTCTTTATTTCTCTGCGTCGAACGTAACATTGCATACATTCTGAAATGATCCAAATTTTTCAACTCTGATTCTACATTGTTGTACTTATCTTCAATGTCAAATTCTAATGTCTTAGTTATATCTTTAAATTGCACCTCTTGTCTCTGTTTAAATTCAATAAATAGTTGATTAACGTGAGTATTTAAAGAACTGGATAGTTCACTCTTTAAATCTACCTTCAGATTCTCGACTTTATTATTTAGAGTGTCAAATTCAGTCTTTAGCAGACTTATTTTTGTTGCTTGACTGTTTAAGATTTCACTTTGGCTACTTAAAACCTCACTCTGAACATCTAGTTTGATGTTCAGTTGTGTGTTTACTGAATCTAACTTAAGATTTTGAGCACTTAAAGTTTCATTCATTTCCTGTCTTAGTGAAGCATTTTGAGCATTTAGTTCTTGTCTTAAAGAAGCTGAATCTGCTATCTGAGTGTCTAACTTAATATTTAGTTCTTTTCTTAAAGCTGCTCTCTGGGCTTTAAGTAAATTCACTACCTCAGACTAGTCTGGCACCTCTTTAGTCACTGTCAAAGCCATGGCTGGGTCTGGAGTTTCCCCCATTTTCTGAATGCTATCCATATCCCTATTGATTTTCGACCTAGTGATCATCTAAAACAACTTCACCTCTAACTGTACTAGCTACAGTACTACAGTCTTTGAACAGTCTTTTTTTTCTCTCTCTCTCTCTACTTGAACAATTATTGTCTTTCACTTACCCGACGTAGAGTTTTAGGCTGCGTCGGTGAGCAGGTGTAGAATCGGCACCAGTGAATAGCACAGATGCCGGCAATGACAAACATTGGTTTCGGCGTCGGCGAGTGGATGCGAAGTCAGCAATGGTGAACAGCAGCCGTTGCAGTCAGCAATGGTGGGGGGTTACTGCGTCAGTGTCGGCAACTGGTTACTGCGTCGACATTGGTGGCTGGTTATTGCGTGTGTGAGAATTGCTTCCTCCTCACAAACAAATCTTCTTATCTGAAGTATTTTCTTCATATTCTTTTGTGTAGTATTTTTAAAATCATTCACCCCTTTTTCTGTTTGGACTGCATCCAATTCTGTGGAACAGTTTCTCAGTCTCGTTGCTATTGGTTGCTATGGCAGCTCCCAATATCTTCTTGTCTCAATTTACTTCAAAAATAGCCTCGACTGCCAGAACCCGGTAGTTAAATTTGAGCTAAAATAGTGGACCCGCTGAGATTTGGCTCACACTTTGTTGATACTTACAAGTCTGTCCCTTTCCATTTCTGTGTGTTCATTAAGAGTACAGGCATTTAAACCTAGACACACACCTGTGGATTTTTAACCTCTAACAGTGGGTTATCATAAACAGTATTACTCTATTCAATCACCTGGTTACCAACTATCTTGTTAATTTTGTCCTCCACCACAGATCTTGAAGGCACTGGATAATGGCTGCAAGAGAATAGGTTACTATTCTTGGTCTTAAATTAGCATATATAATCTCCTATGATTTCTGGCTCATCAGAGAACACAGTTTTGTAATCTGATAGAATACGATACAATGCCATTTTCTGATTGCCCATCAACAGCTTAGACTCATAAGCTTTAATATATATATCATCATCACTCAGATTTTGTGCCAGTGTATTTGATTCATCCTCTTTTAGTACTTTTAGATTTGTGATTAACCACATACTCAGTATGATCATATTATGAGTAATAACTTCATGATTTAAACAATGGAAAATCCGGATGGAATGTAACAATATAATGAAAAGAATGCTTGCTCCTCACCATATAGCAGAGATGCTGAGTCGCAGAAAGGCACAGCAAAAAGACACACAATTAGCTTTCGGCCAACAAGGCCTTTGTCAAAATATTTTGATCAATGGGAAACCTTCAGTGATTTTAAGTGAAGTTTTTAAAATAAGTTTTGTTTTGAGTCTGAACAAGGTAGAATCACGAGTGGATTCTTAAATGGGCCCTTTTCCAGAGGTAGGAATGGTATAATGAAAGACTTCTGTAAAAACCAAATGAAGAAATGAATACTTTTGGACAAAACCTTTGATGAAATTACTCAAACAGTTGCTCTTAAGAGAAGCTTGCCAGAAAGATTACAGTGGTATATAGTTCAAGGGCCAGACAATTCAATTGATCAGTTTCTAAAATATGTGGACACATCAAGATAGAGCTATGGAAAGGAGCATTTCACGCAACTTTGGTAATGAAAATCATCATAATGGAGTTGTAATTCTTGTTATTATGGGGAGAATTTTAGGAGAACAGATAATGGGAACTTCAGACAAGAAAATCAGGACAACAGGGTAAGAGAGTATAATGGTAATGGAAGAGGAGGCTGGGAAAAGAATAGTGATAATAGAAATGGAAGATAAGATGGAGAGAACAGAATGCAAACTAATTGGAGGCACGAGAAAAAGGGAAACCATCCAGAAAAATCCAGACTGCCTTACTGAGGCTCTACAGCCTTGGTGCAAACAGATCAAATCATAACAGGACCTCTAACTTATACTGGCAAAATAATTACATAAAACAGAATCTGATTAAGCACAGTGAGCATCAGGTAAATCATATAGGTAAGTTTTAATAAAAAAATATTTGGGATACCCTGAGGAACAGCAGCCCTTCACAGAATAAGTGTATTGAAACACAAGCAGAAAATCCAGATTTGGACATAGAGGGTGTAAGTGACTTATACAACTGGGCTGAAAATAAGGTACAAAATAATCATAAATATTGTAATGAGTGCACTGGTTCTGAACGGGGGGGGGGGGGGGGGTTGGAACAGAGGATGATGATGACTTGGTGAATGTTAGTACTGAGCCACAAGAAACTGTAATGATGATGCAAAGGGAAACGAGGTGACAGTAGTGATGTTACAGATGACTTTTGAGAAAGCAAAGGTGTTAAAGATATTATTGTGAACAAGACACATTGAGGAGTCTAAAGGTGAATACTGAATTCTTACTGAAATAAATGATAACGAAATGTTGAAACCAAGTGATGACAATATTGTTTTAGTAAACTCAAGTATGGTGTAGTAATTGATGATGAAGCTGCATCAGAAAACCAGCTGTTACCTGCCCATACTGACCAATCCATAGTAACTGAAGCACATTGTGGTAGAAATAGAAACAACAAATGTAATCTAAATTTCTGTGTTAACTTTGAAAGGAAAGGAGAGAAATTAAGATTTTTTATAGGTTAACTTTGGCACCAATTAGCAAAAATTAAAGTTCACGACATGGAAGAAGGCGGCCCAATGTTCAGCCATTTTGCGCATCCCCCCTCCACTAGCCATTTTCAGCCATTCATTCTCTTTCTCAGCGACTAGCAGGGAATTACAGCTAGAGAGCGTGAATCTCGCTCCTACATGCGGCAGTATAGCTGTGAATGTGTATCCGTGGCCCCACACACGCCACTGCATGCTTGACAATCACTCTTGCACAAGCATGTTTGCTCAAGCTGCACAAATTCCTCGCACTTCCACACAACTGATGTACGCACATACAAGCATCAGTTTGTTTACATTGGAAAATGTAGAGCACAGATGAAGATGCGCTTGCTGTTGCAGTCTTTTTGCTTGTTTTACAGTAAAAACAAAAGAGGAGACGCGATATCTGGAGTAAACAGTGGCTTAAAAAACGAATATCGTATTTTCATATAGCCTAAACAGATATGCATGTAGTTTCTAAGACTTTTTTTAAGAAAGTGGCAAGCAGCATTCTGTGCACGAAATGTATGTGATGGCATCACGATAAGTGCGTCAAAATTAATGTGAAATTCACAAACGATGCAGACCAGTGGCAATGGCGTACATGTGTGGAACGTTTAGGAGAAAACAATTTAAAAGTCTCCATAACCCATCAAGAAAAGGAAATTACCGCATTAAAAGAAGAACTAGCTGCAATACATTCTGAACACAAGGACCTCTTGAACAAACTCAAAATACTGAAGAAGAAACTGTCTGCCGAGTACATAGCAGTGAGCAATCTCGAGGTTATGTTGGCGTCCCAAGAAGGGAAAAACGATGCTTTAAGAACTGGCTGCAGCACGCTCGGAACATGAAGAAATAAAGAAGAAAATGGCTACAGTGGAAAGTGATCAACAAAATACTCGTGTACTGTGTTCGTGTGACCGGGAATACCGGAAATAACAAGCTTGTTATTGGAAATAAGGAATGTGATTTTAGTGCTACAGTCAATCGCTCCAGTAATGATGTACATACGTAGCACCAGCAACTCAAATTAAGAGCAACCAAGTCTAATGTCAGGTAAGACAATCATACGTCATAAAAGGCCGCAAACACATCTTAGAAACTCATGTTTACACACCAATGATCCGCAAAACAAAGTGGAAATGGTTACGAAATTCCGTGAAAAACAAAAAAGGAGTGAACAAAAGTTTAAGGCAATCATCTTGGGCAACAGCCAAGGCAGCAATATATCGAAATTTCTAAATGAAGGTGACCACATTCCAAGTTTTGGTTACATCTGTCCAAAAGCAAATGAAAGTGTAGTACTAAAAAACATTGATCAAAACTCTCCAAAAACTTGCACATCTGATATTGTTGTAATTGCAGCGGGAACAAACGACGTCGCCTGCAATAACAGCCAGAATCTGCTAAAAACACTAAGAAACAAACTACCGTGCATTTCATCAAAGAAAGTGTTCCTAGTTGACATACCATTTAGAGACGACCTTCCAAACAGGTCGCGTCTAAACACAGACATAACAAACACAAACTCACAAATCTAGAAACTGTTCAAAATTCTCAAATGTCCCCGTAACTGAAATGAAATGAAATGTCGTGTGACGAGGACCTCCCATAGGGTAGACCGTTCGCCTGGTGCAAGTCTTTCGATTTGACGCCACTTCGGCGACTTGTGCGTCGATGGGTATGAAATGATGATGATGATTAGGGCAACACGACACCCAGTCCCTGAGCGGAGAAAATCTCCGACCCAGCCGGGAATCGAACCCGGGCCCTTTGGATTGACAGTCTGTCGTGCTGACCACTCAGCTACCGGGGGCGTACCCCGTAACTGAAGCTAGCAAATTTCGCAGAGAACACTAGACACGACATGGGTTCCACTTGAACAACCTTGGCAGAAGAGAAAATGCAAATCACAATCGGTAGAGCAAAAAAAAGGACAAAGTGGTCCTATAATACCTCTTAGATTTAAGGAACAAAACATAACTGTACAAAACCTTGCACCCTGATGAAAAATATTATTTTAAAGGCAAGAAAACATTTTATTAACTTTATAATTACACCCTGGATACGAAAAAAACACATATTACTGAAAAAACACAGAAGTTACACAAAAGCAAAGAATAAAGATATTGACAGCAGAGTCATGGAGCAGCACATAAACATAGACCTCAAGGAATTTTTTTCTTTTCTTTTAACACTTCCTCCAAAAGAAAACAAACCATGAAATTATTGCTCTCCATTGACTGTGACCTTTCGCCGTAGAACCCAGCGGTTTTGCAATACTTTGGCATTCTTCAGATGGTCAACCAGCATCCAGGTATTGTTTTTCTTTAGTGATTGAAGTTCTTGACTGATAGCTTGCATCTATTCTCCCTTCCCGTTTGACTGCAATATTTCTGAAAAACACTTTGGATCTTTGTATTCAAGTGCATCAACTTTTGTTGCCATACCAAATTCACCACTTTCCATCCAGGTTGGTCTTCTTCGTTGTCTTTCATTCTTCTGTTTCTCTTCATTAGAAGATTCAGCAGTTTCTTCTTGTAGAGATTCTGTTAATTCTTTATTTTCATCAGATTCACTCGACTCTTGACTTTCTCTAGACTCGAGAGTCCAATTTTTTCTCGAGTTTGAGTTCCTCCAGAAGTGTACAGCCTAGGAGATTTACATTGGTCATCTTTAGATGAACTCGGATCATTAAATTCTTCCTGAGGGACTTCAAATTCAACATGATCACTATGTAAATCACAAACAATTTCTGGCTTAAATTTCACATCGTGACTCAACACCACTTTCCTTTTAGACGGAATCCAAACTCTAAACCCATCCTTGTCGTTAACATATCCAACAAGCCCTCCAAAAACCGCCTTATCATCAAACTTGGAACGGAATTATTTGTTAATGTGAACATAGCGGCCTGTGCCAAAAATTCTGAGATTATCAAGTTGTCCTACTGATCGATTAAACCATAGTTCATAAGGGGTTTTATTTTCAACTGAAGATTTTCCAGTACGATTTATTAGGTAGACTGCTGTGTTACATGCCTCTGCCCATAACCCTTTAGGTAATTTACTCGGATTTAGCATTGACCGGGCAGCTTCAACAATGGTCCTATTTTCCCGTTCAGGAATCAGAAGCTCTATTCCCCTGTCTGCAAGAAGTTAACTGACATTCTTATTGTTAAATTCTTTGCCACCATCACATCTAAATTGTTTGAAAACATGTCCATTAGTTCGTGCTTCATTTAAAAACTGCTTAAGCACAGTACACACTTCACTTTTGTGTCTTAAAAAGAAAATTAGACGAAATTTACTAAAATCGTCTTTGAAACATACATAATAATGCTTACCTCCAAAAGACTTCTTGCTCATTGGTCCATTGACATCCGCGTGGATTAATTCAGCAGTACTGGTAGAGCATATTGTTCGTGTTTTGAATGGCAGCCTATGCATCTTTCTAACCGCACAGCCATCACAAAATTCTCTCTTGGCATCTTCCACATTAATGTTCATTCCTTTTAAAATATTCTTCACATGTTGTTTATTTTGATGACCAAACCTTTCATGGTACACTTGCAATGTTTCGGATGAAGTCATCAAGTTCACATGATTCATTTTTGCATTTCTAACAACACTCATGTTCAACACATGAAGTCCATTTTTCACATAACCTGTCATAACAATATTGCCATTGACTTGTTTTCGAACACAGACATTGTTATAACGAAAATTAGTACTGTAGCCTCTGCAGGCAATGGCTCTCACAGAGAACAGATTAGCACTTGCATCAGGGACGTACAAAACATTGCCCATTCTAGCAGTGTACCATTTATTGTTTCGTCGAATTTGGATGTAAACTGTTTCTTGACCGTACGCACACATGTTGACATCTTGTTTTCCCAATGAAATTACTTGAGGAGCATCAAATTCACGATACGAAACAAAATACTGTTCATTGGGAGTGATTTGATTTGTAGCGCCACTGTCGCAATACCATTTATTTGAGTCACTGTGATTACTGGTACACACGCCCATAGCGTATGAAGTAAATGCAGCGTGTTCAGTTTCTCGCATCTTCTCTTTTCTTTTATTGCTGTCACGAGTGTTCTGTGGACACTCTGCTGCCCAGTGACCTAATTGTTTGCATATATTACACGGAAACTTCTGTTTTAATTGTGACTTCGTCATCTTTACTTGCTGATTACTTGTTTGCCGTTTTCTTGTTTTAGAAACGACGAAAGCTGCACTTCGATTAATGTCTTGTTCACGCAGTTCAATAGTTCAGAGTTTTTCAATTAATAAATTCATGCTTTGCTTTTCTGTCGGTTTCGTATCCCAGAGATTCTTAAAATTGTCGTAGTCTTTTCCCAATGTAGACAAAATTCGACCATTTAAGATTCTTTCAGATAGCGTATTTTCTTCGTGTTTTGCTAATTCATCTTTCACGTCCACAAATAACTTTTGCAGTTTGGCCACATGTGCACTAATATCTTCCGTTTCATCACGTTTAACACGGGAAAATGTTTCAATCAACATATTCAAACGCTGAGTACTGCTACGTTCAAATCGGGCGCGTAATTTGTCCCAGATTTCTTTAGTATTCTTGCACGTTAAGACGAGTTCTGCAACAGGTTTACTTAGCGCACTTGCTACAAGACTTGCTGCCTTTGCGTCGTCCTTGTGCCATTCCACATACGCTTCTTTTTGTGCACTTGTCGCATCTTGCGGCAACTCTACACGTTCACGCGTACCGTTAATAATATCTTCTACTCCATATGAACGCAGCATCATAGAAATATGCCATTTCCATTTGGCCCAGTCCTCAGGTCCTTCAAGTTTATCAATGCTGACCTTATAATCGCCACTAGCAATCACGTTTCTTTACAGACATAGGCTCATTTCAAGTATTGTTTTAATTAAACTATGTTGGTTGCCTTTACATGTGTACGAGGCCCATAAACTCATGAAAAATATTATTTTAAAGGCAAGAAAACATTTTATTAACTAAAATTACTCCCTGATACGAAAAAAACACATTTTGATGAAAAAAAAACACAGAAGTTACACAAAAGCAAAGAATAAAAATATTGACAACAGAGTCATGGAGCAGCACATAAACATAGGCCTCAAGGAATTTTTTCTTTTCTTTTAACACACCCAAAGACAAAACCAGTGTAAACCATACAGGTTATGCGAACGAGGGTAGGATGTTAAACCTAGAAATTTTTTATGGCCCAGCCCCCTACCTCTGCAGAGGCGATAAAAAAACAGCTGCCGTGTCCAGATAATACAACTTCTCCATATTCCACCAAAATGTGCAGTCAATAACAAACAAGCTTGCAGAAATCGAACTCCTATTCACAACAGACCTACAATATGTAAATGTCTTTTGCATTACAGAATAGTGGCTGAAACGACCAAATTAGTTCAGCTAGCATACCTGGTTACACATTAGCTTCTCACTATTGCAGGAAAAGCCAGGAAGGAGGAGGTGCTGCCATATTTATAAAAAATTCCGTAAACTATAGAAGTTTTGACCAGTTTGACCACTTAAATAAAAAAAAGCGATTTTGAGGCAGCTGTAATCGAAATTCTAGAAGCAAAAATAACAGACATCTATCGTTCCCCAACAGGCAGTGTACGTGTCTTCCTAAAAAGAACGGCGAAATACTCCTAAACAAACTTCACCAAAACAAACAGGTACTAATTTTATGTCGTGGTTTCAATGTTGATTTCCCGTCTACAGGGCGTGTGAAAGGATTCCTACTGAATCTCACTAACTCATTCAGTCTGAATCCCACAGTAACATTCCCCATAGGGTGCAAAAACAACACCAAAACCATACTTGATCAAGATTTTAAACATGGCTGCAACAGCAACTGTTGAAATTCTTCACAATAAAGGATGACAGCCAAAAACAGTTGCAGGATAAAAATTGGTCAAGAATTTTAATAAATTTTTATCCTGCAACTGTTTTTGGCTGTCATCCTTTATTGTGAAGCATACTTGATCAGATATTTGTAAACTATTCCTACCACGAAGTCGAATCTCTGGACACAGGCTACAGTGATAACTGTGGCCAAGTCCTATACCTTACAAATGTTCTCCCCTTAGACTGCAACAACAAATACACAACTAAAGTAAGAAATTACAGCAACGAAAACATGAAAATCTTCAATGATTCCTTAGCAGCAGAAACATGGAACAAAGTATATTGAGCAGACGATACAGACAACAAAATGGAATCATTCCTAAACACATTTCTATATCACTTCAATATTGCCTTTCCTCTTAAACTCAAACACACCACATCAAAAGAACCCATTAAGAAGCCGTGGATAATAACTGGTATAAAGATTTCCTGCAGAAGGAAAAGAGATCTGTTGAAGTATGGTATCTAAAAAATAAAGACCCTATCCCCACCCCATCTCAAGAAAGATATAGCAAGCAGCATATCCAAATCCTTACAAAAGTCTTAGCACTAGCAAAGCAAACAGCAAATGACAACTATGTGGCAACATTCTCAAACAAAACCAAAGCAATGCCGAACATCATAAGGAACGAAACAAATCAACAGACACGTAAACATGAAAACACTATTCTGATCCACAACAATACCAGAATTGCTAATCCACAAGAAATTGCAAATATTTTCAACAATTACTATGAAAATATTGTTAAAAATCTGTTACACGGCATCATCAAACCCACACCCAACAGACAAAACAAAATAACTCCTGTAGAATCTATATTCTTCTGGGAAACTATTGTTGAAGAATTGTACTAAGTGCAAAGTGCCAGAGAATAAATTCTTATCTGGAATCGATGTGACCCCAGGTTTTATCATCAAAAACTTTCATATACAAAATAGCTCTCCCACTCTCAAATGTGTACAACTCATCGTTGATGGCAGGTACTTTCCAAAATGCATTAAAGTGGCTAAAGTCATCCCAATCTTTAAGAAAGGTGAAAAACTCTGTGCAGAAAACTCAGACCATATCGCTGCTACCTGTGTTTGGCAAACTTTTGGAGAGATTAGTTCACCAAAGACTGATACATTTTCTTGATAAGAACCACATACTGCCATATATGAGTATTTACACTCCACCCTAGATGCTCTAGACAAAAAACAAAAACAGTTGTGATCTTCCTAGATTTGCCCAACGCATTTGATGTCATAGACCACAAGATTCTTCTCCACAAACTGGTGTCATATGGCATCAGAGGTACCCCACTAAACTGGTTCAGATCATACCTGACAAACAGGAAACAAGAAGCGTCAATAAAACGTAACAATCAAGGACATATCCAAACATACTAATCTAACTATTGCAATATTACACAAGGTGTGCCCCAAGGCTCAGTACTTGGACCAGTGATTTTTCCTTGTATATATAAACAACCTACTGTCAAACATCAATGCCAGCATCAGTACACTCTTCGCAGATGACACCAGTATCCTCATAACAAGCAAAAATGAACATGAACTCAGAGAGGCCATAAATGGAAATACAGACGAACTTGGTGATTGGTTTGAGAAAAACAAGCTCATAGTTAACTCAAAGAAAACCACTTACCTAAACTTCGACCGAAGAACAAATAAAATTATGCCTGATATGAAATTACACAATTCCCAAATATCCCCAAATACAGAAACAAGATTTCTCGGCCTATGGATTCAGGATAATCTAAAATGGCAAACACACATTAATAAAACTAATAGTAAGCTAAACAAAGTGTGCTATGCCCTATGATTCCTTGCATACTGCACAAGCCCAGAAATTGTTCACACAGCCTACTATGCACAATTCCACAGTGTAATGCAGTATTCTGTGGAGACTCTACACATATCCAAAACATTCTCCTCACCCAAAAGAGAGCTATAAGAATAATGAATAAGGCAAAGTCGCACCTGCAGACCCCTCTTGCAAAAGTTGCTCATCCTACCCCTTGGCAGCCCGTATATACTAGAACTATGTAAATTTGTAAAAAGTAATATTACAAAATTTAATAAAAATGTAAATGTCCATGACTATGGCACTAGGCAAAAATGATACTCCATATTAAAGAAATGCACACCTCTGCCTTTAAAAACTCTCCCTTCAACAAAGGCATTAAAATATACAATAGCCTCCCATAAGAACTAAACCCCCCCCATGAACCATGGACCTTGCCGTTGGTGGGGAGGCTTGCGTGCCTCAGCGATACAGATAGCCGTAACGTAGGTACAACCACAACGGAGGGGTATCTGTTGAGAGGCCAGACAAACATGTGGTTCCTGAAGAGGGGCAGCAGCCTTTTCAGTAGTTCCAGGGGCAACAGTCTGGATGATTGACTGATCTGGCCTTGTAACAATAACCAAAACGGCCTTGCTGTGCTGGTATTGTGAACGGCTGAAATCAAGGGGAAACTACGGCCACAATTTTTCCCGAGGGCATGCAGCTTTACTGTATGATTAAATGATGATAGCGTCCTCTTGGGTAAAATATTCCGGAGGTAAAATAGTCCCCCATTCGGATCTCCGGGCGGGGACTACTCAAGAGGATGTCATTATCAGGAGAAAGAAAAATGGCGTTCTACGGATCGGAGCGTGGAATGTCAGATCACTTAGTTGGGCAGGTAGGTTAGAAAATTTAAAAAGGGAAATGGATAGGTTAAAGTTAGATATAGTGGGAATTAGTGAAGTTCGGTGGCAGGAGGAACAAGACTTCTGGTCAGGTGACTACAGGGTTATAAACACAAAGTCAAATAGGGGTAATGCAGGAGTAGGTTTAGTAATGAATAGGAAAATAGGAATGCGGGTAAGCTACTACAAACAGCATAGTGAACGCATTATTGTGGCCAAGATAGATACGAAGCCCACACCTACTACAGTAGTACAAGTTTATATGCCAACTAGCTCTGCAGACGACGAAGAAATTGATGAAATGTATGATGAAATCAAAGAAATTATTCAGATAGTGAAGGGAGTTGAAAATTGAATAGTCATGGGTGACTGGAATGCGAGTGTATGAAAAGGGAGAGAAGGAAACGTAGAAGGTGGATATGGATTGGGGCTAAGAAATGAATGTGGAAGCCGCCTGGTAGAATTCTGCACAGAGCACAAATTAATCATAGCTAACACTTGGTTTAAGAATCATGAAAGAACCCTGGAGATACTAAAAGGTATCAGATAGATTATATAATGGTAAGACAGAGATTTAGGAACCAGGTTTTAAACTGTAAGACACTTCCAGGGGCAGATGTGGACTCTGACCACAATCTATTGGTTATAAACTGTAGATTAAAACTGAAGAAACTGCAAAAAGGTGGGAATTTAAGGAGATGGGACCTGGATAAACTGACTAAACCAGAGGTTGTACAGAGTTTCAGGGAGAGCATAAGGGAACAATTGACAGGAATTGGGGAAAGAAATACAGTAGAAGAAGAATGGGTAGCTTTGAGGAATGAAGTAGTGATGGCAGCAGAGGATCAAGTAGGTAAAAAGACGAGGGCTAGTAGAAATCCTTGGGTAACAGAAGAAATATTGAATTTAATTGATGAAAGGAGAAAATATAAAAATGCAATAAATGAAGCAGGCAAAAAGGAATACAAACATCTCAAAAATGAGATCGACAGGAAGTGCAAAATGGCTAAGCAGGGATGGCTAAAGGACAAATGTAAGGATGTAGAGGCTTATCTCATTAGGGGTAAGATAGATACTGCCTACAGGAAAATTAAAGAGACCTTTGGAGATAAGAGAACCACTTGTATGAACATCAAGGGCTCAGATGGAAACCCAGTTCTAAGCAAAGAAGGGAAAGCAGAAAGGTGGAAAGGGTATATAGAGGGTCTATACAAGGGCGATGTACTTGAGGACAATATTATGGAAATGGAAGAGGATGTAGATGAAGATGAAATGGGAGATATGATACTGCGTGAAGAGTTTGACAGAGCACTGAAAGACCTGAGTCGAAACAAGGCCCCCGGAGTAGACAACATTCCATTAGAACTACTGACGGCCTTGGAGCCAGTCCTGACAATACTCTACCGTCTGGTGAGCAAGATGTATGAGACAGGCGAAATACCCTCAGACTTCAAGAAGAATATAATAATTCCAATCACAAAGAAAGCAGGTGTTGACAGATGTGAAAATTACCGAACTATCAGTTTAATAAGTCGCAGCTGCAAAATACTAACACGAATTCTTTACAGACGAATGGAAAAACTTGTAGAAGCCGACCTCGGGGAAGATCAGTTTGGATTCTGTAGAAATACTGGAACACGTGAGGCAATACTGACCTTACGACTTATCTTAGAAGAAAGATTAAGAAAAGGCAAACCTACGTTTCTAGCATTTGTAGACTTAGAGAAAGCTTTTGACAATGTTGACTGGAATAATCTGTTTCAAATTCTGAAGGTGGCAGGGGTAAAATACAGGGAGCGAAAGGCTATTTACAATTTGTACAGAAACCAGATGGCAGTTATCAGAGTCGAGGGACATGAAAGGGAAGCAGTGGTTGGGAAGGGAGTAAGACAGGGTTGTAGCCTCTCCCCAATGTTATTCAATGTGTATATTGAGCAAGCAGTAAAGGAAACAAAAGAAAAATTCGGAGTAGGTATTAAAATCCATGGAGAAGAAATAAAAACTTTGAGGTTCGCCGATGACATTGTAACTCTGTCAGAGACAGCAAAGGACTTGCAAGAGCAGTTGAATGGAATAGACAGTGTCTTGAGAGGAGTATATAAGATGAACATCAAAAAAAGCAAAATGAGGATAATGGAATGTAGTAGAATTAAGTCAGGTGATGCTGACGGAATTAGATTAGGAAATGAAACACTTAAAGTAGTAAAGGAGTTTTGCTATTTGGGGAGCAAAATAACTGATAATGGTCGAAGTAGGGAGGATATAAAATGTAGACTGGCAATGGCAAGGAAAGCGTTTCTGAAGAAGAGAAATTTGTTAACATCGAGTATAGACTTAAGTGTCAGGAAGTCTTTGCTGAAAGTATTTGTATGGAGTGTAGCCATGTATGGAAGTGAAACATGGACGATAAATAGTTTGGACAAGAAGAGAATAGAAGCTTTCGAAATGTGGTGCTACAGAAGAATGCTGAAGATTAGACGGGTAGATCACATAACTAATGAGGAAGTATTGAATAGAATTGGGGAGAAAAGAAGTTTGTGGCACAACTTGACCAGAAGAAGGGATCGGTTGGTAGGACATGTTCTGAGGCTTCAATGGATCACCAATTTAGTATTGGAGGGCAGCGTGGAGGGTAAAAGTCGTAGAGGGAGACCAAGAGATGAATACACTAAGCAGATTCAGAAGGATGTAGGTTGCAGTAGGTACTGGGAGATGAAGAAGCTTGCACAGGATAGAGTAGCATGTAGAGCTGCATCACACCAGTCTCAGGACTGAAGACAACAACAACAGCAAGAACTAAAAAACAGCAAGTGCCTGACTACATTTAATAAAAAATTAAAATCATTCCTACTTGATCATTGTTTCTACAGTGCCAGTGAATTTCTACTCCACATGGGTGGAAAGAAACATGAAAGAAATTGCAGCAAAGAATTTGTAAAGAGTAAAAAATTAATGCAAGTATGTGCAAAAAACTTGCATCTATATCATCTGCTACTAAGCACATTAAGTGCAGATAGAATATCCAACCAGGTACTGCTGTGTATATGTGTGAGATGTATTACAGCACTAAAATACAAATTTGAAACTGAGTATGTAATTTGTGTGTTCATAAATTTGTGTGTCCATAACTTCTCAGGAAATATGTATGTAAACTCACCAATTTGTGTGTTCATAGCTTCTCAGAAAATATGTATGTTAACTCTTGTTTGTATAAACTTTAGGCATATTACGTCATGCCAGCAAATTCTCACAATGTCCAACATCAAACGTATGTATGTGCATCACCATGTACATGTCATGTACAGTATTGATTCAGAGGACAAAATAAAAATACATTGACTGAGTGAATTGAAGATATATATCGTCGTGATTTGCATAATTACCTCAGGATGAATGAGGAAACGTGTTTGAATCTTTTGTCCCACGTGATGCCTTTGATTAAGAAGCAGGATACAGTCATGAGGGAGGCTATAACACCACACGAAAGGCTAACAGCAACATTATCATTTCTCACGACAGGAAGGAGTTGTGAAGACCGCAAATACACTTCTGTAATTTCACCACAGGCACTAAGTATCATAGTGCCTGAAGCCTACCATGCTATTTATTTATTTACATCCTGAATCTTTAAGGTACATATACTATACCCTAGATGGTGGACAAAACGACTTTTCATTAATATACTGCTACATTGATTGTATATGTTACATTTATAATTTGTTACATTGTTATACTGCTACACTCCTGGAAATTGAAATAAGAACACCGTGAATTCATTGTCCCAGGAAGGGGAAACTTTATTGACACATTCCTGGGGTCAGATACATCACATGATCACACTGACAGAACCACAGGCACATAGACACAGGCAACAGAGCATGCACAATGTCGGCACTAGTACAGTGTATATCTACCTTTCGCAGCTATGCAGGCTGCTATTCTCCCATGGAAACGATCGTAGAGATGCTGGATGTAGTCCTGTGGAACGGCTTGCCATGCCATTTCCACCTGGCGCCTCAGTTGGACCAGCGTTCGTGCTGGACGTGCAGACCGCGTGAGACGACGCTTCATCCAGTCCTAAACATGCTCAATGGGGGACAGATCCGGAGATCTTGTTGGCCAGGGTAGTTGACTTACACCTTCTAGAGCACGTTGGGTGGCACGGGATACATGCGGACGTACAGTGTCCTGTTGGAACAGCAAGTTCCCTTGCCGGTCTAGGAATGGTAGAACGATGGGTTCGATGACGGTTTGGATGTACCATGCACTATTCAGTGTCCCCTCGACGATCACCAGTGGTGTACGGCCAGTGTAGGAGATCGCACCCCACACCATGATGCCGGGTGTTGGCCCTGTGTGCCTCGGTCGTATGCAGTCCTGATTGTGGCGCTCACCTGTACGGCGCCAAACACGCATACGACCATCATTGGCACCAAGGCAGAAGCGACTCTCATCGCTGAAGACGACACGTCTCCATTCGTCCCTCCATTCACGCCTGTCGCCACACCACTGGAGGCGGGCTGCACGATGTTGGGGCATGAGCGGAAGACGGCCTAACGGTGTGCGGGACCGTAGCCCAGCTTCATGGAGACGGTTGCGAATGGTCCTCGCCGATACCCCAGGAGCAACAGTGTCCCTAATTTGCTGGGAAGTGGCGGTGCGGTCCCCTACGGCAATGCGTAGGATCCTACGGTCTTGGCGTGCATCCGTGCGTCGCTGCGTTCCGGTCCCAGGTCGACGGGCACGTGCACCTTCCGCCGACCACTGGCGACAACATCGATGCACTGTGGAGACCTCACGCCCCACGTGTTGAGCAATTCGGCGGTACGTCCACCCAGCCTCCCGCATGCCCACTATACGCCCTCGCTCAAAGTCCGTCAACTGCACATACGGTTCACGTCCACGCTGTCGCGGCATGCTACCAGTGTTAAAGACTGCGATGGAGCTCCGTATGCCACGGCAAACTGGCTGACACTGACGGCGGCGGTGCACAAATGCTGCGCAGCTAGCGCCATTCGACGGCCAACACCGCGGTTCCTGGTGTGTCCGCTGTGCCGTGCGTGTGATCATTGCTTGTACAGCCCTCTCGCAGTGTCCGGAGCAAGTATGGTGGGTCTGACACACCGGTGTCAATGTGTTCTTTTTTCCATTTCCAGGAGTGTATATTGTTACAGTACATTTTTATATTGTTACAACATAAATTAACTTATTTTTCAAGATACTGTGTTACTGAGTAAAAACAGTTTTCCAAGAGATATGAAGTTACAGATTTTTTAAAGCTATGGATTTTGTTTATGGCCTTTAAATTACTTGGAAGCTAATTAAACAAATGTGAACCTGAGTGATACACACCTTTCTTGCACAGTGTGGTATAACAATGATGTCTGTGTATGTCACTATTTGCCCTTGTATGGTGTTCATGTACAGATTTATTTTGAATACACTCCTGGAAATTGAAATAAGAACACCGTGAATTCATTGTCCCAGGAAGGGGAAACTTTATTGACACATTCCTGGGGTCAGATACATCACATGATCACACTGACAGAACCACAGGCACATAGACACAGGCAACAGAGCATGCACAATGTCGGCACTAGTACAGTGTATATCCACCTTTCGCAGCAATGCAGGCTGCTATTCTCCCATGGAGACGATCGTAGAGATGCTGGATGTAGTCCTGTGGAACGGCTTGCCATGCCATTTCCACCTGGCGCCTCAGTTGGACCAGCGTTCGTGCTGGACGTGCAGACCGCGTGAGACGACGCTTCATCCAGTCCCAAACATGCTCAATGGGGGACAGATCTGGAGATCTTGCTGGCCAGGGTAGTTGACTTACACCTTCTAGAGCACGTTGGGTGGCACGGGATACATGCGGACGTGCATTGTCCTGTTGGAACAGCAAGTTCCCTTGCCGGTCTAGGAATGGTAGAACGATGGGTTCGATGACGGTTTGGATGTACCGTGCACTATTCAGTGTCCCCTCGACGATCACCAGTGGTGTACGGCCAGTGTAGGAGATCGCTCCCCACACTATGATGCCGGGTGTTGGCCCTGTGTGCCTCGGTCGTATGCAGTCCTGATTGTGGCGCTCACCTGCACGGCGCCAAACACGCATACGACCATCATTGGCACCAAGGCAGAAGCGACTCTCATCGCTGAAGACGACACGTCTCCATTCGTCCCTCCATTCACGCCTGTCGCCACACCACTGGAGGCGGGCTGCACGATGTTGGGGCGTGAGCCCTGTGTGCCTCGGTCGTATGCAGTCTTGATTGTGGCGCTCACCTGCACGGCGCCAAACACGCATACGACCATCATTGGCACCAAGGCAGAAGCGACTCTCATCGCTGAAGACGACACGTCTCCATTCGTCCCTCCATTCACGCCTGTCGCCACACCACTGGAGGCGGGCTGCACGA
Organism: Schistocerca cancellata; assembly: GCF_023864275.1. Taxonomy (NCBI): domain Eukaryota; kingdom Metazoa; phylum Arthropoda; class Insecta; order Orthoptera; family Acrididae; genus Schistocerca; species Schistocerca cancellata. The sequence goes on along the minus strand of NC_064627.1, from coordinate 467,203,303 downwards.
TGTTGGGGCGTGAGCGGAAGACGGCCTAACGGTGTGCGGGACCGTAGCCCAGCTTCATGGAGACGGTTGCGAATGGTTCTCGCCGATACCCCAGGAGCAACAGTGTCCCTAATTTGCTGGGAAGTGGCGGTGCGGTCCCCTATGGCAATGCGTAGGATCCTACGGTCTTGGCGTGCATCCGTGCGTCGCTGCGGTCCGGTCCCAGGTCGACGGGCACGTGCACCTTCCGCCGACCACTGGCGACAACATCGATGTACTGTGGAGACCTCACGCCCCACGTGTTGAGCAATTCGGCGGTACGTCCACCCGGCCTCCCGCATGCCCACTATACGCCCTCGCTCAAAGTCCGTCAACTGCACATACGGTTCACGTCCACGCTGTCGCGGCATGCTACCAGTGTTAAAGACTGCGATGGAGCTCCGTATGCCACGGCAAACTGGCTGACACTGACGGCGGCGGTGCACAAATGCTGCGCAGCTAGCGCCATTCGACGGCCAACACCGCGGTTCCTGGTGTGTCCGCTGTGCCGTGCGTGTGATCATTGCTTGTACAGCCCTCTCGCAGTGTCCGGAGCAAGTATGGTTGGTCTGACACACCGGTGTCAATGTGTTCTTTTTTCCATTTCCAGGAGTGTACATTTAAATTTTTTAGCATGCTTTTTTTTAAGGTACATGACAACTTCTAGTATATAGATACATGGTAGGTGTAGAATCCCTAGTTCTTTAAATAATGGTTTGCATGATTTTCGGCTGTTAGCATTTTTCATTATCCTCACAATTTTTTTTTTGTTTCCAGAATGTTGTTATGCTATGAGGAGAATTTCCCCAGGATATGATGCCATATCTCAATAGGGAGTCTATGCAAACGTAATACACCACTCTAACTGCATCAGGACTTGTGTTGTTCCATATAATCCTCATTGCATAAGTCATTTTCGATAGTTTAGAATTTAATGATGTGATGTGGGAATTCCATATAAGATTGTCTTGTAAGTAGATGCCAAGACATTTTGTTTCAGTGACACTGTTAATTCTTTGGTTTTCTATGGACATGTTTGGTTTTAATGGGTTTTCATTTTGTTGGTTATGGAAGTGTAAGACGACCGTTTTTTGAGGGTTTATCAGTAATTTATTCCTCATAAACCACTCTGTGACATTTTCATTTGTAACTTTAGCATTTAAACTTAGAACCATTTCGTTTTCACCTTCAATTAATATGCTTATGTCATCTGCAAATAGCACTGGTTCGGAGTGTTGAACGTTTAGGAGGAAGTCGTTTATGAAAATTAACAAGGAAAAGGGACTAAAATTGACCCTTGTGGTACACCGTGGGTTAATGTGGGACGTTTCGATTGATAAGCTTGGACTTCGTTTTTTCCCATGTGTTTTACCTGTGTTACCTGAGAGCGATTTTCTAGGTAGGATTTCAACCACTCATGTGACAGGCCTCTTACACCATACCACTCTAACATTCTTAGGAGAATTTCATGGTATATTAAATCAAATGCTTTTGTTAAATCCAGGAAAATCGCCGAAACATTTCTGTGACTATCCACTGAATTTAAAATATGATTTATGAGGCTAAAAGTGGCTGTTTCAGTAGTGCACTGAGGCCTGAAGCCATGTTGACATCCTGAGATCATATTTTTTGTTAAAGAAATCAGTTAATTGTGACAGAACTATGTTTTCAATGATTTTTGAAAAACCTGAGAGGAGTGACACAGGCGTATAGTTGACCATCTGCTGCCGATCGACCTTTTTGTAAAGGGGTACAACTTTTGCAGTTTTTTACTGTTGTAAGAAAATACCACTTGATAGTGAAGAATTGCATGTACCTAGCAGTGGTGCGAGTATCTGTTCAGATCATGCTATCTATGAGGTGCTCAAAAGTAATTTCTTAAAGGTAAGTGAAACACTGTTTTCTTATTATGAAGTTTTTCTCAGGCCACTGACTGTATTTTTGATTTATGTACTTTAACTTCTTGGAGGCAACACCTTATTGAGCCCATAGTATTTACAGTCCTTACTCTATATATACTGTAATACTTATTCCCGCCAAACTACTGCACGGTTTTTTGGACTTGAAATGAAAACATGTCATATGCTAGGAAACTATTTTCATCAGTACAGTCATTTTATCAGTAAGCTATCTGTGTACCTCTTGCTTTTGTTTGAAATGGTTGTTGCTGTACTATACAGCATAATTTTATTTTATGGGCATATGATGACAGCTGTCTCTGTACCTTTTGCTTTAGTTTGAAATGGTTGCTGTAGTACCCAACTGCATTACTTCATTTGGTAGGTCTTTTATGACAGTGAATTCAACTGAAATGGTGCAGGTCATTCATTGCATATATCTTGAATTAATAATACTGTATGTCATTACTTATTATTAACACTCACTTTTCTTTTGTCACTGCCTGCAGTTACCCAAATCATTACATACAGGAAAAATAATGTTTTAAGACTGGGTTAAAGCGAAACAAAAGAACAATGTAACTTTCTAAAATTTTTAAAATTAAAACTAAAATTTTACTCGAAAAGCACAAATGAACTTGTATTCAATGAAAAATGGTATTTCATTTTAATTTTTTTATTACTAAATAATAACTTTACATATTAATTATATAGTAATTGTCACTGGTATTACTGACAAATTATCAAGTGACTCTGAACTGCTTCTGTCCACTGTTATACAGTAATTGCTGTACAGCAGAGTGGAGTCTGCGCTCACATCACAAATTGTGTGGGTGGACTTCAACTGGCCCATTTCAGCTATGAATAGCGTATAATTTATAATTTTTTCTGCCAACAGTCTTTGTTTGTGGTCCAATATGTCTCTCATTTTAGCAGCAACCGATTTCCCAAAAACTTCTTGGCAGTCTTAATCTTTCTTTTGTTTTTGTCTTTGGAAATGTTCGATAATAACCCCTTCTTTTACTATTTGGTCTACTCTGTTTACGTTTTGAAAGAAAAACTTCTGGTGACCCTCCATAACTAGTAGATGGGGCAGTGGAAATTTCATACTGTTGTGAATGAGGTAGAGGCTCTACTTCCACCTCCAACTCTTCCTCCATATGCTGTGATATGGGGAGAGGTACTGTGGTAATTTCATTCTGCAAATAATATTGAACACTCATGAATATTGAACACTGAAAATGCAAAGAAGTAGCTTACACAGAATAATCTTTTTTTATAAAACAGTAAAGAACAATGCATGCAATGTTGGAAATCAAACGAGATTACAATTATAATATAAATTTAGTAATAGGGGCAAATATTACCTTCATGTAGACAAACATGTTTCATGCGGGGGAGGGTCGGGGTGGGGGGAGAGGTCACACACATGTGGTCATGGTCCCCAAAATATTTAATATATGTAAGAATACTATACAGTACTTTTCGTAATAATGTAATTTTAAGGTAACATGTTTAAAATTGGGGTTTTTCATTTTTCAGGTTCCTGAAACAATGGATGAATGGGCCAGCATTGCAAAACATTTTGAAAGGAGGTGGAATTTTCCACACTGTCTTGGAAGTATAGATGGAAAGCATGTAGAGATTGTACCTCCAGCTGGAAGTGGATCATTTTATTTCAATTACAAACATACAAACAGTATGGCCCTACTTGCAACAGCTGATGCAAATTACAGATTTATTCTGTTCGATTTTGGCACAAATGGCATAATATCTGATGGCGGTGTTCTTCGGAATACTGAATTTTTTAGGACACTACAAAGTACCACCCTCAACATTCCAAAAGAAAAAAAGTAGCAACAGAAGAGTGACTTGAACTGCATGGAAAAGAAAGTTTAAAACTATAGATTATGCAGAGCTTGGTACATTGATGAGAATGTATTTGGGATCTTGGCAGCATGCTTTAGGATTTTCCACACAGCTATTAATTTGGAAGTCAGCTGTATCGATAAGGTGGTAAAAGCAATAGTTGCCTTACATAATTATTTAATGACTACTGTGAATCAAACTTATGTCCCATGTAATTCTCTTGATTTGGAGGACATAGATCATGGTTTGTTCCATAATGGCTTAACAAAAGAGGATACTGATAAGCTACCATTGCAAAGTTCTACTGCAGGAAACATTCCACTTGATGCCAAACATGTAAGAGAGGAATTTATGAACTACTTTGTGAATGAAGGACAAGTTCCTTGGCAACATAGTTTTGTGCATTAGCAGTAAAGAAAAATGTAAAAGAAAAGTGTGTATTGCAGTATAGTATAAACAAATAAAAGCATAGGCATATACCTTAATTGTAGCCGTGCTATTGTAACTAAATACCACTACCAACCTATCTCACTTACCTCTATTCCTTGTAAATTCCTCGAAGAGCATCTTAGTGTCTCCTGTTCATTTAAAAAGCTGAAAAGATCAAAGTACCACAGAACATGTCTGTAAACTTCGTCTGCTGCAGCCCCTGATTTGTAAGTGCTGTCACGTTTCCTTTTTTCTCGTCTGCAATTCGTTCATAATGTATTACTTTTCTTAATAACAGTGTCTTTAGTTGCTGATGGCTCTATTTCTTTGAACTTTGTGAGAAGTACATTATATGCTATGTCTCTTTACATTTTATCGTGATTATCTTTACTTTTAATATTCCATACACATAGGTGTCTTACGTAGCACCTAATAAATTCCTCCAACAGTTCCCATTCCGACATCAGAATGAAGAAGGAAATGACACAAAATCTGAATAAACGCGCGCTCTCCAGAGTCTGTGCCCCAACTCCAGAACCATGTCGTATCAGCAAGAGAACTGTAAACGAAAGTGTCAGAGTTCTAGGAAACATAGAAAAAGTTGGTTTTGTGTCACCTGGAAAGCATCGAAATCACTAGGAACCTGGAACATAAATAGTTTTAAAAACAAGGTTTTAAAGTGCTCCATGTGAATGATGAATGCCTGACATCACAAGAACGTGTTGCAGTTATACAGGTTTCAATGGTAAGCGATTCGTCAGTGTGGAGAATATTTAAAAGACGTTGGTTCCAGATAAGAAGAGAGTTTTTGTTCAAAGCAGTGGCATAGATGCCACAAAGTTTCGTGATACAAGAGAAGGAGGTAGTTCAACAGTGTATTATCTTGATGAAACATGGTTCAGTTCGAATCATTCCAGGAAAATCTGCTGGAAAATGAGTGATGGTACTGGCGGTTTTGAAGTTATCATAGAAATAGGTTCTCGAATAATTGTATGTTGATCCTTCTCTTGGTTTTTTTTCTGAGAATAAGCTTGTATTTACGTATAAGAAAAACAGCAGTGAAAACCGTTTGGAAATGAAAACTGTCTGTTTTGTGACATGATTCACAATTCTTGTCATATCTAACCTTGTAGGCAGTCATTGCCAGTTATAATTCAACTGTTACAGAGAAAACACCAAGTACAAACACTAGAAATGGGTATATTCTTCACCGCCTTTAAAATAAAAATATTAAGCACAGTATAATCCAGACTCGTGCATATCTCCTGCAGCTCATTAATTTATACAAATCACGTGACAGAACACACAAATTTGACTTCCTTGCACATGAATGGGGTCGCAAAGTTTTGTGTTTATCCACGTGCCACTGTCAGTGTAGCTCCATGGAATTAATTTGGGCAAAGGGTTTTAAGACTATGTGGGAGAAAAAAAAAACATTCATGATAACATCCACTTGCGCATGGGACAATACACAACATCCCACCCATAGCGTGGGCACAGTCTGTGCGGCATGCTCAAAAGCTTCAGAAAGAAGAACTTGACAAGGATATAAGGCTTGAACCTATAATCGTAAATTTACAATCAGATTGTTCAGAAACAGACTCAAATAGAAGTGATGATACTTTGGAACAAAGTAATAATATTTCTTAGCTTTAAAGACTTGTAGTCTAAAAAATGTGTTTGTCAACATATCAGTTGCATACATAATAATGAGAACTTCCTAGCCTTTTTGATTAGGACTTCATATCTTTTTAATTATGCAGGCTATAACGTTCAACATATTGTCCAAGGACAAGTTAAGTTTCTCCCAACATGTTGTATGGTCTAATGACACGCGAGAAAGCAGCTAGATAAATTCGTTGGAAGTCCGATATTTTCACATGTAAATCTCTATCATTTTCAAGGTAGGAACTGGATAAGGCCCTAAAATGACAGTAACTGTTACTTGTCGAGATATCGGTGGTTTTCAATGTTACCAGTCAATGTTATCGGTCAGCATTCCCTGGAGTTATTCGCAGACGATGGTTATTTGTTTGCTTGTTCAATAGATTACAAATGCTGTCTGTCACTGTAATGTCAAACATGTTAGTTTACACTCATAATGCTTGTTAACAGCGAAAAATATGACAACTTACTGACAATTTTTATGAGAATCTTTTACATTAGTTTTTTCTACCACTAAATCTTTTTCACATACAGTTATTACACGCAACTATAGTCAGTCAGACACACACACACACACACACACACACACACACACACACACACACACACACACCATACACATTTTTAAAAATTCTATTGAGTAGAAGCAGTTGGAAAGCAAAAATAATGATTTCGGTTTGTGGCTGAAGTTAATTTTGTTGTGTATTTTATTTTTGCTTATGTTGTTGTTGTTGTTGTTGTGGTCTTCAGTCCTGAGACTGGTGTGATGCAGCTCTCCATGCTACTCTATCCTGTGCAAGCTTCTTCATCTCCCAGTACTTACTGCAACCTATGTCCTTCTGAATCTGATTAGTGTATTCATCTCTTGGTCTCCCTCTACAATTTTTACCCTCCACGCTGCCCTCCAATGCTAAATTTGTGATCCCTTGATGCCTCAGAACATGTCCTATCAACCAGTCCCTTCTTCTAGTCAAGTTGTGCCACAAACTCCTCTTCTCCCCAATTCTATTCAATATTTCCTCATTAGTTATGTGATCTACGCATCTAATCTTCAGCATTCTTCTGTAGCACCACATTTCGAAAGCTTCTATTCTCTTCTTGTCCAAACTATTTATCGTCCACGTTTCACTTCCATACATGGCTACACTCCATACAAATACTTTCAGAAACGACTTCCTGACACTTAAATCTATACTCGATGTTAACAAATTTCTCTTCTTCAGAAATGCTTTCCTTACCATTGCCAGTCTACATTTTATATCCTCTCTACTTCGACCATCATCAGTTAATTTAATGGCTCTGAGCACTATGGGACTCAACTGCTGATGTCATTAGTCCCCTAGAACTTAGAACTAGTTAAACCTAACTAATCTAAGGACATCACAGACATCCATGCCCGAGGATTCGAACCTGCGACCGTAGCGGTCTTGCGGTTCCAGACTGCAGCGCCTTTAACCGCACGGCCACTTCGGCCGGCCATCATCAGTTAGTTTGCTCCCGAAATAGCAAAACTCCTTTACTACTTTAAGTGTTTCATTTCCTAATATAATTCCGTCAGGATCACCCGACTTAATTCGACTGCATTCCACTATCCTCATTTTGCTTTTGTTGATGTTCATCTGATATCCTGCTTTCAAGACCCTGTCCATTCCGTTCAACTGCTCTTCCAAGTCCTTTGCTGGGTACGTAATTGTAAACTATCAACTACGACAAGGAGATATTTGTGTGACCCGGTATTTTATTTTCGTGTCCCGATGCCGGGTCGCGACCCTTCAGTTGAGGATTGCTGTCTTAAAGAATTTTTCCATGATTTGATCTTTCTTCGCAAATTGGGCAAAAAACCACGAGATAAATGATAAAAGGCGATTAACGCTAGGGTCATTTAACAAATTCACAGACGTACACAACTCATCTAGAAAATCTACTTTCTCCTTTCGCTCCATTTCTTTAAGGTGTAAGACGATATTATTATGCATCTGAGCTGAACTTCCCACTCTTTATGCCAACTGCGAGATAATTCACAGGCTCTGTTTTCTCATCAATAATTGTTTTTAAAAAATTTCGGAAACAGAGGGACTATAACTGAGATGACGAGTCAAACTGTATGAACCGTTTAATGTGGATTCTGGGAGCAGTTCACTCACTTTGGCCGTGGCTATCAACGTGCTGCCCGCATCTCGTGGTCATGCGGTAGCGTTCTCGCTTCCCACGCCCGGGTTCCGGGTTCGATTCCCGGCGGGGTCAGGGATTTTCTCTGCCTCGTGATGGCTGGGTGTTGTGTGCTGTCCTTAGGTTAGTTAGGTTTACGTAGTTCTAAGTTCTAGGGGACTGATGACCGTAGATGTTAAGTCCCATAGTGCTCAGAGCCATTTGAACCATTTTTTTATCAACGTGCTAAAAAGATCTAAATTAAAGTCTTTGAGAATGTACGTTAATGTTATACATCTGACCAACGATGATAATTGCTGTCTTTTGAAGTTGCTCATTTCAGCACTTACAGAGCAGAAAAAAAAAAAACAGGAAATCATAAACGTGTACATTCATCAGAACAACTGTTTTACATAAAAAAATAAAAAAATAAATAAAAATGCGGTCTGATAGACCCCTACGTAGTAACTGTGTTCCTCTAGACATCCATAGATAGTAGGAATCAAATTTAAGCGAACAAACAGTCATATACTGTCATTTATTTACTTTTAATACAGGTGTCCATTCATACTAAAAGGAGGGAGAACAGACCACGATGTCCGTTGCTCAAAATGTGGAGGAGGGTTTTCTGTTTCTCATGGAGGGAGGTACGACATAGAGTATCACTACAAAATGACCAAACACAAGTCATCAGATACCAGTGCCGCATCTTCGAGAAGTTGAACAGACTTCTTTCGTCAAAATGTCCCAAGTGACGACAAACTTAAACTAGCTGCAGCGGAAGGAACATGGGCCTTCCATTTAGTATAACAGAATCATAGCTTTCGTTAAAGTGACTGTACGTCTAAACTCATCCGAAGTGCTTCGAGTCTAGGTACACTTGTGGCTGTGATGAATTGAAACGAGAAATGTGCAAAGTGAACTTCATTACTATTCTTTCTGATGCATCTAATTGTGGAAACACTAAGCTCTTCCCTGTTCTTGTTCAGTATTTCTTGTCTCTTGAAGTCATGTGTGTGAAAATTCTCCAGTTAAAAGAGCAGCATGGTGAAACTGCAAATATTGTTGGAAATTATCTATGTGATACCATCACAGAATATAATTTGAATGGTAAGGTTGTAGCATGCTGCAGGGACAGTGCCAACATAAACTTTGGTGGATGGTCTCGAAGAGGGGCAAACAATATTTTCCACAAATTAAAGGGCAGGCTTGGATGTGACATCATTGGTGTAGGATGTGCAGCGTACATAGTGCATAATGCTATAAAGACAGCTATAGGTTGTTTACCAGTCTATCTAGTGTGTGTCATTCACAAGATTTATTATTACTCTACTTAGAAGTAGATACCTTAGGGGTTGCGAAGCAACTCAAATCACTTGATACGGGCAAGTCTTCAGGTCCAGATAGTATACCGATTAGGTTCCTTTCAGATTAAGCTGATACAATAGCTCCCTACTTAGCAATCATATACAACCGCTCGCTCACCGATTGATCTGTACCTACAGATTGGAAAATTGCGCAGGTCGCACCAGTGTTTAAGAAGTGTAGTAGGAGTAATCCATCAAACTACAGACATATATCATTGACGTCGGTTTGCAGTAGGGTTTTGGAGCATATACTGTATTCAAACATTATGAATCACCTCGAAGGGAACGATCTATTGATACGTAATCAGCATGGTTTCAGAAAACATCGTTCTTGTGCAACGCAGCTAGCTCTTTATTCGCACGAAGTAATGGCCGCTATCGACAGGGGATCTCAAGTTGGTTCTGTATTTCTAGATTTCCGAAAAGCTTTTGACACCGTTCCTCACAAGCGACTTCTAATCAAGCTGCGGGCCTATAGGGTATTGTCTCAGTTGTGTGACTGGATTCGTGATTTCCTGTCAGGAAGGTCGCAGTTCGTAGTAATAGATGGCAACTCATCGACTAAAATTGAAGTGATATCAGGTGTTCCCCACGGAAGCGTCCTGGGACCTCTGCTGTTCCTGGTCTATAAAAATGACCTGGGTGACAATCTGAGCAGTTCTCTTATGTTGTTCGCAGATGATGCTGTAATTTACCGTCTAGTAAGGTCATCCAAAGACCAGCATCAGTTGCAAAGCGATTTAGAAAAGATTGCTGTATGGTGTGGCAGGTGGCAGTTGACGCTAAATAACGAAAAGTGTGAGGTGATACACATGAGTTCCAAATGAAATTCGTTGGAGTTCGATTACTCGATAAATAGTACAATTCTCAAGGCTGTCAATTCAACTATGTACCTGGGTGCTAAAATTACGAACAACTTCAGTTGGAAAGACCACATAGATAATATTGTGGGGAAGGCGAGCCAAAGGTTGCGTTTCATTGGCAGTACACTTAGAGGATGCAACAAGTCCACTAAAGAGACACCTTACACTACGCTCGTTCGTCCTGGGATTGACGGACGACATCGAAAGGGTGCAAAAAAAGGGCAGCTCGTTTTGTATTATCACGTAATAGGGGAGAGAGTGTGGCAGATATGATACGCGAGTTGGGATGGAAGTCATTAAAGCAAAGACTTTTTCGTCGCGGCGAGATCTACTTACGAAATTTCAGTCACCAACTTTCTCTTCCGAATGCGAAAATATTTTGTTGAGCCCAACCTACATAGGTAGGAATGATCATCAAAATAAAATAAGAGAAATCAGAGCTCTAACAGAAAGGTTTAGGTGTCCGTTTTTCCCGCGCGCTGTTCGGGAGTGGAATGGTAGATAGATAGTATGATTGTGGTTCGATGAACCCTCTGCCAAGCACTTAAATGTGAATTGTACAGTAATCATGTAGATGTAGATGTAGAACATATATTCTGTGCGTGCAGAAAGCCTAAAAGAATTTTGTTCATTTTTATACATAAAGTACAAACAATTACTTGGATACAGCAGTACTAGTTGGTTGGCCTTGATGCCAGCCATTCAGCGAGTTTTACAGCTTTATGGACCACTAAAATAATATTTTTTGAGTGACGAAAAATGCCCAACAACACTAAGGAAAGAGATTTCACCGCACTGTTGGATGCTGAAGCAATTGAAGGTATTAATTACAATCAGTTGTCTGGTAATCTCTCAGCTCCTTCCTTCCTTATCCGAATCTGAGAGATACATTTCAGTTCGGGAAGGGTCACTTGTTACGTCGATAACGAGCCTATCAACAACCACCTCCGGCTCCCCGTAATAGTCTTGTTCTCGGGCCAAATCCCACAACTTGATTCCAGATCAGTTCTGTTGGGTTCATATTGTAATGGGACAGTAGAAAATGTAAAAATGCAGCACTTACATGATTTGCATGATGCTGCGAAAATGATTGTTTTTCATGTTTCTACGATACTTATCTACCTCTGTAGTATAAAACGAGGAGGACATAGTCCAAATAAAGAGGATTTGGATTTTCATTTTTGCCTTAAAAATTAAATTTTTATGTTTTCCTAACTTAAACAACTTTTATTAACAGTTTTTCAGAAAAAAATCGTTAGTTAATAATTTGTATTTGAAACTAAAACAGGAATTTCGCGTCCAATGTGTAATTAGATAGGCCTACCGTACAAGAAGAGGTGCATTATTCATACAAAATTATATGAGCTTTATGATTACGAGACGTAGGTATTTCAAATTGAACGAGAAAAAAAATGTTACTGGGGAGATGTGAACCAACGAACCATTAACTGTATTATGGTTAACATTCAATTATGCTACCAATTGCCCTACACTTACAATGTAGGATTGTGTATCAACAGTATTACGTACAGTGGCTGGGAAAACTTCAAAGCCGATTATCTCCATAAATTTATGAAAAACATTAAGAACAGCCCATTTCTCGGCACTTTTTAACCGTATTCCACATGTATGTTTTGCTACGGAACAAAAAGCAGCCTCGGCCATTTTCATATTGCACATTAACAGAGCGACAATCTGAGCACAACGCTGCAGAGGCTGTGACAGTACATTACTACACAGCTAAAACGTGATTAAGAAAAACGTTTATGACTCTTAATACATTTGAATATCTTTAAGTTTCATTTAACTTAGTAATAATATATCTAATATATAAGTAGGAGCTACTTCCAAGAGCGTAACAACACCAGTGTACATGTGCTACAGCTTCTGACCAATCATTGCGTTTGTGTTTGTTTACATTAGGTTTGTTCTTATGATGAACGGGTTATAGTGCGTGGGTCTTAATGAAACTGATGCTCGTGGTAACCACGTCCATGACAGGTTTCGCTTTAATTGATTTAGTATACAAATTTTGTTGGTGAATAATGACGTGAAGAATTGTTAAATTTTCGTTGTCAATGTTTAATACAGAAGAATTTTCAATTAATATGCAATGAAACATTTTCGTGAACCGACCATCCCAGGTGCTCCATCAGAACAAACTCCAGCGAGTTGACTCCACTGAAGGGTGAAGGTTTCGATGACTTTTCCAACTTCGCGAAAAACATCACCATCAGTAGTGGTTCCTTTTAATAGCTGTAATGCTAGTAAGTCTTCCATTATTTTGAAGTCCACATTTACATCACGAACAAAAATCGCTAATTAAACTGTGCCTGACAAATCAATCCTCTCATCTAAAGCAATGGGAAATGCTTTGAATGCATGATCACACAAACTTTAATGCCACCAGCCATCATCTCAATTTGTCAAACAACTGTTCATCGTGACAAACTTGCTTGTTCAAACACTTTTTTTTTTTTTAATCGGGACATAGTACATCTGCAATGTCCAAGAAGCACGTCGTCATGAATTCCCTTTCAGAAAGAGGTTTTCATCACTTGACAATATTTCTGATTACTATAGAAGTAGTTTTAACCAAATTGTCGCACTGTGTCCTCGGTTTGGCAAGCATTTGCTGCTGCTTGTCCAAATTGGAAATTAATAACTTAATTTTGTCTTTTCGCAGTTGCCCTGTAAGCTGTTGTTGGGCAGAGTCTTTTTATGTTATATTCTTTCACAACAGATGATAATTCACTACACAGCAACCAAACAAGTTTATTGTTGTACACCGTGAAGAAGTAATCCTCAGTCCATTTCTCCTGGAACTGACAACATTCAGCATCTACTTTCCTCTTCTTAACACCACACATTTTGTGAGTAAACTCGACGCACACAGACATTTGCACGAAATTAACACTCCGATGCTGGCACTGGATCGCACAGATCCACTAGGTAGTATTTCTGTGCCTACGTCTCAACGCCTGAGGTGTTATTTAACCCCTCTCGTCTATCCCCCTGACTCGGACATTCACAACACGCAATAGTGTGTTCACTTCCGCAAGACCAAAACTTTAGCTAGAGAGGAGCGACGGATCGCATAGATACCATCGCCATAAGTATTCTTAGTTCATTGAATTTTTCTCAGTGTAATGTCTCTTTGTGTTTTACATTCAAGCATTTTAAAGGTCAAGTGGAAATTATTATTGTGCACTTATGTAATAGAAACTGGTACTGGGTCTCTTCGATCCAGCGCCAGTCTTCCCGTTCCTTTACAATAGTATCAACTACTTTTTTTATTTTGTGTTGCAACTATAGAATGTTACTGCTTATTTGTTTTAGTTGTAAATATTTGTCATGTATTGTTGTTTTTCTGACATGTTCTACCATCCTGGAGGACCTCCTCACTATGGATCAATTGGAATGAAAGTAAATCTCATCTAATCTAACCTTGCTTACAGGTTTGTTTGTCTGGACATGGGCTCAAATGAAATTCGGGATACACACAATCCAGAAGTTACAGATTTCCAACAAGTTTTGTTTGATGACAGCAATGACGAGAGCGAACATGCTGCACATAGGGCTCCTATTCTCGATCTGGGAGACGAAGAGATCGATACTGATTCCTCAGAAAGCATAGAAGAAAGAGACGACTCAGAGACCGAACAGAGTGACACAGACGTAAGTTCAGGTGAGGACGTGTATCGTTGTTATAGGAAGAGAGGAAAGAAAATTATCGAATCGGTAGATTGGAAAAAGGCACCATACATAAACCGCAGGAAAACCCAAAAACACAAAATTGTCCGCATAAGACTTCCAGGTGTCACAGGGAAAGCAAAAAATATTGAAGGAATTTCAAAAACGTGGGAATACATATTTGACCAGAAAATGCTGGAAATGATTGTAAAGTACACGAACCAATACACTGAAATTATCCGAAGCAATTACCAGCGACAACGAAACAGTCACCCAACGGACATAGTAGAGATAAAAGCTTTCATTGGACTTCTATACATAGCTGGAACGCACAAGGCGAGAAGGAAAAGTCTTCAAGACTTGTGGGATTCCAAGGGGTTCAGAGTCGAGATATTTCGGTTGACCATGTGTGAGTAAAGGTTTCGTTTTCTGATACAAGCTCTGTGATTTGATGATAAGACAATCACGTTATGAGCGCAGAGTAGTGGACTGCCTGGCGCCAATTCGAGATTTATTTCAAAAGTTTGTGAAGAACTGCCAATCTTGTTACGTTGTAGGCCAAAACGTCACCACTGACGAGACAGTCGAGGCCTTCAGAGGACGTTGCTCTTTTATCCAATACATACCGCCGAAGCCGGCAAAATATGAAATAAAAACATTTGCTGCAGTTGATTCCAAACTGTTTTACACCTGCAACGTGGAGATCTATGCTGGCAGACAGCCGGATGGCTCTTTTCAGCTCAATAATAAAAGCAGTGACGTGGTTGAATGTTTGGTGCCAATCTCACTAATTCAGGACGCAATGTCTGTGTTGACAACTGGTTCAGCGATGTGAATCTGCTCCGTGACGTGTCAGAGAAGCACCGGCTGCCATATTTTGGAACCCTGAAAAAAGAAAAAAAAAAAGAAAAGAAAGAAAATAAATGGCAGATCCTGAAAGAAATGAAGGACGCGAAGACCAGGGCTGCAAATTCTAGCATATTTTCTTAGAGAAAAGAATGTACGATCGTTTCTTACGACCCACAAGAAAAAAAATATTAAAAAATGTTTTATTGATCTGAGATATGCATTACGACGCTGACATAGACGAAAACACAGGAGATAAAAGAAAACCTATTATGATAACACGCCGGCCAAAGTGGCCGTGCGGTTAAAGGCGCTGCAGTCTGGAACCGCAAGACCACTACGGTCGCATGTTCGAATCCTGCCTCGGGCATGGATGTTTGTGATGTCCTTAGGTTAGTTAGGTTTAACTAGTTCTAAGTTCTAGGGGACTAATGACCTCAGCAGTTGAGTCCCATAGTGCTCAGAGCCATATGATAACATATTATAACACACACAAAATTTGAGTTGAAATGGTTGCCAAATTGTGCTCTGTCTACAACGTTCATAGGGGTACATGACAATGGCCCATGGTTGTATTTTAGTCGATACTGTATGTTGCTGGTATAAATTCCCAGATAATTTATATGGGAAATGGCAACGAAGTCCCCGCCGACGGCTGTTTCTTCGTCAGCTCGGATGGGAATTCTTGGAAGATCAACTGGTAAAAGAAGCCTGCTTTCTAATCTACCTCGGACCCTGACTACGCGCATTGCTGAAATTCTGTCGCAAAATCGCCGACCCTAGGTCTTGTTGGTGAGAGAGCCGACGATGCAGACACCAATCAAGGAAGAAGGAAGCGTTGCAAACCCTGCCTCACAACTAGTACAAGACGACTGACGAAATACTCGTGTAAATCGTGCGGACAGTATCTGTGTCTTCAACATTGTGATTTTGTTTGCTGTGAAGGATGTGATTTGGGTGCACTTTCAGTAGAAACATGAAAACCTCTCTTAGTTGTTACATTTTTAGTTGTAAGTTACTTTTCAGAACTTTGTATGTTTCACGTACCATATAAAACATTTCCTGAACATTATATTTTTCAAGTGTAGTTCCTTATTTGTATGTTTATGAAATAATTCTTTAACAAAATTATTAAAAATAAATATAGCACCTTACAAGATCCTGGAGCTCATCCACACGTGATAGTTTTATAACACTGTTAATTTGAGTGAATGGATCTCATAGATCCAGCGCCAGCATCGGAGTATTAAGAAACAACTAGCACAGAATTTCGCGCGCGAACTAACGACAGAGAACTAGTTTGTTCAGCGGCATCTGCTGCCTTTGCTGAAGTCGGCACACTTCACGGGCAGTCGGTAATTTTACTGACATTGTTGTCTACTACAAGCATTTGCGCTCTATCAATGTGTAGCATAGACGGGTATGGAATCCTTCCACAGCGCCCGCTGACGCAGCAACAGCCAGTCGCTGAGGTCATCTCTTGCCTATGTGGCGTCCCTTCCCTTGCAAACACCGGCCATCCGCCACGGCCAGAGACGTGTCACCAGCCTGCCTGGCCAAGTCTTTAAGCAAGACTTTCACTGGTTTACATCATGAGCTGCAAATCTGTGCCGAGCGTTGGCAGAAATACCCGAAAATGCGTCCCTGGCGGAGTACAGTATGATCGCCTTGCCCTCTCCCGCGGATATCGTCCGCAGACCGGATTGAAATCAATCGCGGGCAGGATCCGGCCCGCGGGCCGCCGGTTGCCGACTGTGATATAAAACTTTGATCTATAATTAAGCTCATGAGATTCTGGAGTGCTATTGATCTGACATATATATGGTTTGTAACTCTTGGCGAGGAATCTTACAGGACACACACACGAATAACATGAGTAAAAAGCAACTAGAATGTTACAGTTGCAGTGATGAATATACTGAAGAGATGACAATAAATAACTAACGAAATTAAATTTTTGGAACTGTCTCAGTGATTACACTACTGAAATTAAGTGAAAATACGGAGTTGTTACTGCTGGAAAAAAGTAATTTATAGCCACGCTTTGAACATATAATAGACCAATTCAAAATAAATTCTTTTAAAAAATTGAAGTAAGTATATTTTATGGTTTCTACAGTACATTCTTTTATATTTGAGGAGGAAGCTATATGTTTCACATTTAAGTTTTGTGTGAGTAACTATTACTGAGAATAATTTCTACACCTGAGAAATTAAATTACATTTCCTTACTCTCTATGTGGATCTCCAACCACCATCTGTTAGCGTACTTGGAAAATTATGAGAAGGTGAAACACAAATACAAGACAAAGGAATGTTGTTAGGGAGAGAGTTGTGCCAGTGCCACATATTGTTCTTTACTGTTTTTTCAAAGAACCACCTGGCCCATCTGTCAATAGTCAGGTTGTTAAAAAGTTGGAGAAAGTAGTGAAATATGACACGGAAATGAAAAATAGTAGATTATTTACAGATATGTAATACTGATCTCTCTTATGATTTTCATTGTACTCTTTAATTAAATGGTGGGATTTCCTTATGTAGGGCATCAAGTCACTATTTACTTGTTCCACTGTACATTGCCGTAATGTGTGCCTAGTACTTAGAATTTCTCGGTACCAATTTCTTTTATTATTTCTCTGTACCAAGTGCTCTCCTGGAGTAGAAAAAAAAATTGTACATTAATGTACATAAGGCTGGGAGGTGGAGTCTGTAAATAATAGTTTGAGTTCTCAAAATATGCTGTGTGTTTTCTAGTAAATGAAAAATCCATTTGTAAAATACATGATGGAATAATGACAATATTATGAAAAGGTTAGATTGCTACTTACCACATAGCAGAGATGTTCAGTTGCAGACAGGCAGAACAAAAGAACTGTCAAAAAAGTAAGCTTTCGGTTAAAAGGCCTTCTTCCGAATTAGACAAAACACACACACACACACACACACACACACACACACACACACAACCACAACCACAACTTCCACACACATGACCACTGTCTCCAGATGCTGAGGCCAGCCAGAGACTGGCCGTGGTCGTGTGTGTGTGTGTTTTGTTTAATTCAGAAGAAGGCCTTTGGCTGAAAGCTCACTTGTTTGACAGTCTTTTCGTTGTGCCTATCTGCAACTAAGCATCTCCACTACATGGTGAGTAGCAATCTAAACTTTTCATAATGTTGTCAGAAATTCATTTGTTTTATTTTGAAACAAATTTGTAATATACTGTCTGTATAAAACCTATCTTGTATTAGGTAAGAACATCCAAACACTTTTGATCATTTAATTGCATTTAGTTTTAGAAATTGCCGGAATTCACAGCTTACCCTATGCCTTTCTTCTAACATGAACAATTTATCCATTTGTAATGTCATACCTAGTACAAAAGTAATCTTAAGATGGACGTACCATATATTTCCAAATCCCTGAGAAAGATTTTCCCCGGAAGTTTCATGCCAAGAAGTAGGTCTTCTGTCTTTTGTGGCATATACTGTGGGGTTTTTCTTTTCTTGACCAAATAGAACCACGAGTTTCCATTAAGCTGTAACTCTACTCTCGGCCATACCTACCACTTTACCCTTGAACGTACGCTTGCATTTTTGAGCACTGTTGTACAATAGCATGAGGTGTTTGCTGGCACAAATTTTTTTATCAGTTGTTGTTTGATTTTGAGATCCCACTTCTAAACTCTGTAGTAAAGTGTGTAATGGATCATGGTGTGGAACAAATCAGCAGGATGCAGATGTTATTAGGATGAAAATTTCAAAATCATCATTATTTGGCATGCAGAGGCAACAAACAATTTCACAACTTCAAGGAAGTATGGAGTCAAAGAGCCAACGTCCAGAAGTGGCAAAAGAATGAAGGATGTCTAAAAAATGCAAAGTTGCCTAGGAAAGCTTTCAGTAGCACACAGAGTGGAAGATTCAAAAATATTAAAATGGGAGTAGTGGCATTCGTGCAGAGAAACATAAAGAAGGAATGGCAATTTCCCATGAAGTCATACGAAATAAAGCAAGTGAACTGGCCCAGGAACACACTGTCATATTTAAAGCCAGCTCTGGGTGGTGTAAAAGGATGATGCAACACAATGGATTTGTGCTGTGACATCGAACATCCCTACCTCAGCATCATCCAGCATTGTATGTGAAAAAGTTGGTCGACTAACAGCTACACGTTATAAAACTGAGAAAGGAACATAACAAGACTCCTGTTTACTTCAACATGCCATGCAGTAGAACAGTAGAAAAGAAAGATGCCAAAAGTGGATTGCTTCGCATTATGAGCAATGAGAAATCGCGAATCACCATGATGTGTCTTCTGTGGAACAAAGATGGGACATTACATCATCCTCTATTGTAAAACTATGCCAAAGGAAAACACGCGGCCTTGTGTCATATTTTGTAGCAACAGAAAAAGATGGATAAACGATGAGTTGGTTACAGACTGGTCCCATACAGTCTGGAGCAGGAGACCAAGTGCTCTTCTAAAGAATTTTGGTATATTGATCCTTGATGTTCTCAAGGGGCATCTGATATATGCAGTGAAGGCAGAAATCCTCAAATTAAACACATATTTTTACGTCATTCCAGGAGGAAAGATTTCACAATTAAAACCTTTAAATGAGGTGAACAGGCCATTTGAAGACCACCTGAAGCAACTGTACAGCACCCACCTGAAGCAACTGTACAGCAGTTAGTTACTTTACAGTGGTCAGGCCCTGACCCTTACCAGGAAGTTGATGAGGTCTTCAGTACCTCTACTTGCGGACTGGATCGAGATTGCTTGGACATGCGTACCCAGTGCATCAGTTGTTAACGGCTTCAAGAAGTTCCATGTAACCATCAGACGGGAGTGAGGACAAGCAACTATGGGAAGAAATCCAAGACAACCACGACTGTGGCAGCGGGGGAGACGTCTTGCATTCGAAGATATACAATATTTTCAAAAATCTATGTCTGACTGGGCTGTAATGATGAAACTGCTAAAAAGGTCATATTGAGGACAATCCAAATGATAGTGCAAGTAAGGAACACAAAAGTGAATGAAGTGAAAGATGACAGTGCTTTGAATACAGACTGGACTATAAGGAATATGAGTAAATAATAAGAACTTTTATACTTAGTACAAATGATAATAAGTTGGTCATTGGACTCTTTGTAGAACAGTGGTTGAAAAGAGTTGGAAAAAGAGACCTGTATCAAATCTTGTAATCTTGTACTGTATATTTTATTTATGCTAGTCCAACTATAAAAACAATGATGAAAAGTGAAAAAAACATAATTTTTAATACAAATCAGTTACACATATTATGTATTCTCATTGTCTGTGTTTTGGGAAAAGTCAAGTGTAATCTTCACATTTTTATGAACTATCCTAATCTAAAGAGTAGGAATATCAGTAAAAGATTTTTGTGATAACTTTGTACATATGCTATTATACTACTGTTAAGCTAGCAAGAATGATATAATCTGAAATCATGCCAAAATCTGTTTACAAATTTTGAAATTGGAGTCAGTATAAAAGAAGAAATTAAAGTCCATACGATATTCATTGCTACTAAAATATACTTATTTTCCATAGAGTCACACAATCCCATACATCTTTGTGCATAGAGAGAGAGAGTGGTACTGCAATGAGCCTACACCGGTATAACTCCTGTGGACTGTGATACAGGTGTGTCTAATGCACATCTCAACACACTTCTTGTTCTTACTGTATTTATTGGCTGTTGCAGAACACATTTTCTCTGTGACTTGACAGATCTATTTTGATGTTTGAGGACCTATGCTGTATATTTCATTTATTATATCATTTCCTTTATATTTGAAAATCTCTAAATACATATTCTCACTTGTTATCTGAAAGCGTTAACTGCCTCAGGCAAACTGTCTTTAGTTACCAAATATCAATAGCTGGTCTTATTCAGAACAATCACAAATTATTAAAAATCTGATTTAAAAAGCTATATTCAATAATTATGTAACAAAATATATTTTACAAAATGTGCTCATGATTACATAATTTCTACATAAATGTCATTCTAGTTAAACTATCTATATTAATGAAAGTCTGTGCTCTCTTTAAATATAACATCTTTGCCTTTGCTTTATGCGACTCTCTGGTTTGTATGTAGCAATAGAAGTCATAATGTGCAGTGGAGTCAAAAAGAGATCTGCTTTGAGCATTGATGGTGGACAGATGTGGGAAGGCACGAATGTAACTTGTCTTCACTGCACCCATGTCAGATGTATATAAAAAGTATCATCAATGTACAAAAAGTGTGAGCAATTGACATGTGCTTTATGAAGTGTGTCAAAAATACACTGAAGCACCAAAGAAACTGGTATAGGCATGCATATTCAAATACAGAGACACGTAAATGGGCAGAACACGGCCCTGCAGTCGGCAATGCCTATATAAGACAAAGGTCTGGCGTAGTTGTTAGATCAGTTATTGCTGCTATAATGACAGGTTATCAAGATTAATGTGAGTTTGAACGGCACAAGACTGATGGGACACAGCACCTCCTAGGTAGCGATGAAGTGGGAACTTTCCCGTACAACCATTTCACAAGTGTATCATGAATATTAGGAATCTGGTAAACATCAAATCTCCGACATCACTGCGGCTGGAGAAAGATCCTGCACAAACAGGACCAACGATGACTAAAGAGAATCATTCAACGTGACAGAAGTGCAACACTTTCGCATATTGCTGCAGATTTCAGTGCCTAAACAAGTGTCAGCGTACGAACCATTCAACAAAACATCATCAATATGGGCTTTCGGAGACTAAGGCCCAATTGTGTACCGTTGATGACTGCACGACACAAAACTTAACGCCTTGCTTGGGCCCATCAACACCGACATTGGACTGTTGATGACTGGAAACAAGTTGCCTGGTCGGACGAGTCTCATTTAAAATTGTTACAAGCTGATGGATGTGTACAGATATGGAGAAAACCTCGTGAATCCATGGACCCTGCATGACAGCAGGGGAGGCTCTTTAATGGTGTCAGGCATGTGCAATTGGAGGGATATGGGACTCCTGATACGTCTAGAAACGACTCTGACAGGTGACATGTATGTAAGCATCCTGTCTGATCACCCGCATCCATTCATGTCCATTGTGCATTCCGACAGATGTGGGCAGTTGCAGCAGGAGAATGTGACACCCCACATGTCCAGCATTGTTACAGAGTGGCTCCAGGAACACTATTCTGCATTTAAACACTTCCACTGGTCACCAATCTCCCCAGACATAAACATTATTGAGCATATCTGGGATGCCTTGCAATGTGCTATTCAGAAGAGATCTCCACCCCCTTGTACTCTTATGGATTTATGGACAGCTCTGCAGGATTCATGGTGTCAATTCCCTCCAGCACTACTTCAGACATTAATTGACTCCCATGTCACATCGTGTTGTGGCACTTCTGCATGCTCGCAGGGGCCCTAGATGATATTAGGCAGATGTACCAGTTTTTTCGTTCTTCAGTGTATAACAATGGTGCTTTAAAAGGTGTTTTATTGAAAAGTATTTCAAGTTTACCCATTTACATTACTCTGGGAACTCGACAATACTTCATTATTGATCAAACTGCTCGATGAAAGGATTACACCAGAACATTGATGCCAGGAAGAGATATGAATACTGTTCTTAAATGTCATAAAGTCTCATTTCTTGCTCTGAGATCATACCCCATATATTTTCAGGACAATGAACAACAACAATTATGACAAAATCAAGATAATTAAGGGGGGTAAAATTTTTTAAATATTGACTTCATCAATAAACAGTGTAGGTGATGCAGTTCTACACCCTACAACCCACAAACAGTGTCTATTTCTCTTAGACAGAAATGTTAGTGAACCTTATTTTTCTCATTTGATCAACAATATTTTTAGTTAGACAGTGGGACTGGGTTTTTTAGAACATGTTAAGATTAACATTTCTTCAGGTCTGTTAACTTACAGAACATCAATACCCACATCTGCAACATAACACCCATCCACATCGGTGGTTTCATTTATGGACACCAGACCTTTTGATCAGCAAACACTAATCCCTATATTGTTGAGCACCTCCTTGAAGCACACAAGTAAATAGTTCTTTCTTGATGTAGATTCATCTGGAAGTGGCACTTCTCCAGGAACTGTCTGAAGTGTGGATTCTTGAGCTTCCCTAATGGGATGTTGCAAGACACCATCATCTCACACAAGTCATTGAAGAAAGATTGCATAGTTGAAGAAGGACCTGTCTGCTCAAATAACAGTGTCTGTCTGCTGTTATTTTCTGCACCTCTCTCCACACAGCTGTTGTGTCTGGTGGTATTACAGTGCTGTTGCACGTTAAAGCACTTTTCTGCACTAAGTTTAACTTCACACAGTTTATACAATATTATTTCCCCTCAGTGCTAAAGAACTTCTCTCCAAAATCACAAACAAAACCTCACAAATTCATACTGTTGGAGCACTTAGTCAGACCAAGTTTGTATCCAAAAATGGAAGGAAGGAAGATTGGGCTTTATGTCTCATTGACATTGAGGTCATTAGATACAGTTTGCATTCAAACTGAGTAGTGTGACCACATGTCCAATGTTTATTACGTCAGAAGCCACTTTTGTTGGCTTTGACATGGTTTTGTCCACCCTGCACAACAATGTATTACGTCAATGAACCAACTAGCGTGTTATGCTGCTTGTCTATCACAGTGCTGATAAATGAAGCTTTGCACTTATTGTTGTATTTAGGTATGACAATATCATCTGAAATAGTGATGTGTGAGCAACATTTTCATGTTTTTATTCTAATGTACTTAAATATATACCAAATATATGCATTTTTTGGCAAAAGGTGGCCAAAGTATGGCCTATTACTAAAAGAGATGTAAATATGACTTTACAAGCACAATAAAAATAATTTTTGCTACGCTACAATGTCTGGATGCATGCATAAATTACTGTAAAATTCACACGCAGGGAAAAAAATGACTTGTCATTAAAATCTGGGCCCTATCAGTGACATATTTTTAGTTTTCTACTCCATTCATAAGAGTTCTCTATTTTGTGTTTCAGCCAACTGGAGTCTTCCTGGAGGTCCTAGCAACAACATGCAGAACTGCACCTGTTAGTAAGGATGTTAATAATGGTGTGAAGTCTCCATGGAAATTACTTTTATCTTGTAGTGTGGAAATGTTAGTCATAAACAAATAAATTTTTATTACTTGCTACAAACACTATTGAAGGTTAAATGAACTGGCAACAAAGTGTGAAAATTCCAAGATTCTCAAAGAGGCACAGTTATCTACTTTAAACAGAACTCTTACTGATCCTTCAGGTTTTTTCAGTGAAACTTGAAACCCATGGTTTCAGGTTTTTGGGGTTTGAAGCCAAATTGTTTTCCATTTCCATGACATTTTGACAACTTACCTACCTGTACCACTCCTGGTCATTTCCTTTCCTGTTCCACTCGCAAATAGAGCAAGAGAGAAATGACAGTCTATATCCCTCCATATGAGCCGCAATTTCTCGTAGCTTACCTTCGTGGTCCTTACGCACAATGAATGTTGGTGACAGTAGAATCGTTCGGCAGTCAGCTTCAAATGCCGGTTCTCTAAATTTCTAAATTTTCTCAAGAGCATTTCTCAAAAAGAACATTGCCTTCCCTCCAGAGATTCCCATTTGAGTTCCTGAAGCATCTCTGTAACACTTATGTGTTGTTTACACCTACTGGTAACAAATGTAGCAGCCAACCTCTGAATTGCTTCAATGTGTTTCTTCAATCCGACCTGCTATGGATCTCAGACACTGAAGCAGTACTCAAGAATATGTCGCACCAGAGTCCTATCCGCGGTCTTCTTTACAGGTGAACCACTCTTTCCTAAAATTCTCCCAATAAATCGAAGTAGATGCCTTCTAAAACCGTGTACATAAACTTCTCAGTTTATTATATTCAGACTGAGAATAAAATCTAACAGCTGTCACATGCTTGTTCCGTCTCACATCACTTTGCAAACGTTACGTCCAGATATTTAGATGAGTTGACTGTGTGAAGCAGGACACTAGTAACACTGAATCCAAACGTTACAGGTATGCTCTTCCTACTCATCCGCATTAACCTACATTTTTCCACATTTAGAGCTAGCTACCATTCATCACACCAACTGGAAGTTGTCTTGTATCTTCCTACAGTCACTCAACTTCGACACCTTACTGTACACAATGGCATTATCAGCAAACAACTGCAGATTACTGCCCATCCCATCCCCCAAATCATTTATGTATATAGAGAACAGCAGTAGTTCTATCACAATTCCTTGGGGCACTCCTGATGGTACCCTTGTCTGTGCTGAACACTCGCTGTCAAGGACAACATAGTGGGTTCTATTGCTTAAGAAGTCTTTGAGCCACTTTAACATATCTGTGAACTTATCCCATATGCTTGTACCTTCATTAACAGCCTGCAATGGGGCACTGTGCCAAATGCTTTCCAGAAATCTAGGAATATGGAATCCGCCTGTTGCCCTTCATCCATAGTTCACAGTCTATCATGTGAGAAATAGGTAAGTTGAGTTTCGTGCAAGTGATGCCTTCTAAAACCGTGTACATAAACTTCTCAGTTTATTATATTCAGACTGAGAATATGTTCAAGGATTCTGCAGCAAACAGAAGTTAAGGATATTGGTGTGTAATTTTGCGGGACTGTTCTTTTACCCTTCTTATATAATGGAGTCACCTGTGCCTTTTTACAGTTGCTTGGGACTTTGTGCTGGACAGAAGATTCACAACAAATGCAAGCTAGGTAAGGAGCCAGTGCTGTAGAGTATTCTTTGTAAAATCTAACTGCGATTCCATACAGACTTGGTGATTTCTTTGCTTTCGAATCTTCCAGTTGTTTCTTTACATTAAGGATGCTTAATACTACATAGTCCATACAGGAGTCTGTCAATGGTCGAATGACAATATGTTTGTATGATTCTACTTTGTGAACAATTTCTTGAAAGTGAAATTTAAAACTTTGGCTTTCATTTTGCTGTCTTCAACTGCCACACAAGATTGCTCAACAAGGGACTGAATGGAAGCCTTAGACCAGCTTAGCGATTTTACATAAGACCAGAATTTCCTCGGGTTCTCTGCCAGATCTATTGCTAAGGTGTGATGGGGTAGTAGTTGTACACTTCATGCATAGATCTTTTCACAGACGCACAAACCCTAACCTTTGCTTGTCGTCGTCTGGGTGCTCCCTTTTGAACCAACATAGCAATAGCCTCTGCTTCCCCTCTGAATTTTGTTACTAAATCATGATGGTCTATTTCATTCTTTATCCACTTACTAGGCTCATGAACCCTCCAGACCATGATTTACAATCTACTCAAACTTTGCCCATAATTCCTTTACATCCATCTTACTGGAACTAAGTGATGCCAATTTACTGTCTAAGTGAGATACTAATAACTGGTCTATCTAGTAGAGACACTCTCCTAGCCTTCTTGACTGATGTATTAACTTTCATAATCATAGTTGTTATAATGACATCATAATCACTAATCCCTGTTTCTATACTGATGTTGAGAATAAGGTCCGGCCTATTTGTAGCTACAAGGTCTAAGATATTTACATTACGTGTGGGCTGCCTAGGTAGTTGCTTGAAACAGCTTTCAGGAAATGTGTTCAAAAGTATTTCACATGACTGTCTGTACCTCCCACAATGAATCCATAGATATCCCAGTCTATACTCAGTAGGTTGAAGTCGCTCCAACTAGTATAGCATGATCTGGGCATTTACGTGCTACGGTCTACGCTCATGTAGACTTTCTTTGAATGGCTCTAAAACAGTCACAGCAGAATCACATGGTCGGTAAAAACATCCAACAATTAACTTGGTTTCACCTACACCTATTATACGTGACCAGATAACTTCACTGTCACACCAACTTCGACCTCACTAGAGACAATATTTTTGTCAACTGCAATGAACACCCCCCCCCCCCCCTCCTATGGCCCCTAATCTGTCTTTCTGATATATGTTTCATGCCTCGGAAAATATCTCAGA
The DNA here is from genome assembly GCF_023864275.1 of Schistocerca cancellata. NCBI lineage: Eukaryota > Metazoa > Arthropoda > Insecta > Orthoptera > Acrididae > Schistocerca > Schistocerca cancellata. Next base: position 467,176,454 of record NC_064627.1, on the reverse strand, counting down.
GTTCCTCACTTTGAGTTTCAGCCAGATCTCTCCAAAATCACAAACAAAACCTCACAAATACAGAATAATTTGGGCATGAGAACATTCCTGGAGGGCAGTAAACTCAGGAACTCCAACCAAACCGCAAGGAACAAAACCTGCTCTAGACACCCACAGGGAGGTTGAAGATATATCATATAAAGAGTATTATTACTGCTTGACAAGCTATTAGCTCTCTTAATGTAGCTGCAATGTCTCAGAATATAATCCATCAGACAACAGCAAGCACAAGTATTTGAAATAAGCCAACTTCTTGGTCTTCGAGTCAACGCAACAACTCTGTAATTGACCTGTTGGATCATTACTGAAAGAGCTGAAGCTATGTGGCTTAAAAAGTAAGTCCACACAGTGCGTATCAGTCCATCTAACTTGCTCTCCCTAAAAAAGCTAAACAAAATGTGCTTGCATGAGGCATGAGGTATCTGATATACAGGGTGTCCCAGCTATCTTGTCCACCCAAAATATCTCTGGAACAATAACAGCTATTGGAAAACGACTTTCACCGGTATCAATGTAGGGCTGGGGCCCATGAATGTACATATTTGGAAACATCCTAAAACGAAAGCATATGTGTTTTTTAACACAAACTTATGTTTTTTTTTTTTTTTTAATGGACCTCCTATATTTTTTCTTCAGCAATCCATAGCATGACAAAGCACATACACAATGGCGTTGATTGCATCGCAATATTCCCATTACATCCCGAGATATTGAGACGCGAAGTTGACGCTTGAAACACCCGACATGCGCTGCTAGCGCACGTCCTGAGGCTCAGGCGAGAACCCCATGCTGCCCGTAATCATGATGTGATTGACATGTGTAATCACACCTCCATACTTATCAAGAGGTCCGAAACGAATAATACGGTCTGCTGCCATCAACTCTCATAAGCACATAATGGTTTCCCTCTTGCACGTTTTATGTATCTACGTACACTATATGAACCAGTACCGATTGGTGTACACCCGTCAGGTTGTCTTATTTATCCTGCACACCCAAAATAAGGTTTATCTAACGCGTCATATGACCCATTGTGCCTGTCGCGCAGGGCCTGGCTCTTCTTAGTTAAGTGTCCAACGTAGTTCCCACTACTGCCACAGTTACCACTTCGCCTTGTTTATGATCTGCGACCCATGCAAACTCCTGTACTCCACCACCCTCTGAGCATCCCATTTGTTGTTGCTTTGGCATGCAGTACACCACTTGCCAGTGTAGTCGTGCATCAGAGTAATCTAGTGACGGCACGGAGGTAGTACACATTGTGAATAAACGTTGTGTTGTGGAATTTATACTGTACAGTATAATGTACACACATGAAGATATGGTAGAAATGCTGCTGATCTATGGAGAATGTACGTTGACGGGAAATACGTTATGAGATTGCTTGTTTGTTGATAGTACTGTTAGCAAACATTATGATTATTAAGTTAATATGTCTGTTTTCTACCCTACTCTACATACCTGTACTTTACCCTGTTGTAGGTGAACGAAATGCTGTTCAGGCAGAATGACTGTACAGAAGACGATTCCCTGACAAGCCATCACTTTCGCGCCGGATGTTTGGTCGTCTCACATCTCGTTTACGTGAAATGGGAAGCTTAAATCCAAGACCTCGACATCGTCCCAGAACACGCACAGATGAACGTGCTGCAGTTGCTGTGCTCGCTACCATAGCTGTGAATCCTCAAATCAGCACATGTCAAATTCAACGTGAAGTTGGTGTGTCGAAATCAAGTGCACAGCGTATTCTTAAACGTCATAAATTTCATCCTTATCATGTTCATTTACACCAGGATCTTCATGTAAATGACTTCCGCCATAGGGTAACATTTTGTCGGTGGGCTCAGCAAAAAGTTCTGACTAATCCAAATTTTTTTGCAGATGTTCTCTTTACCGACGAGGCATCATTCTCCAACAAAGGAATTGTCAATATGAGGAATATGCATTATTGGTCCGCAGACAATCCAAAATGGCTCCGTCAGGTAGAGCATCAACGACCGTGGAAAGTTAATGTTTGGTGTGGGATTATTGGAGATACCATTATCGGACCTTTCTTTATAAATGGCATCCACAATGGCAGACAATACTCCAGATTTATACGACACAATCTTCCTGTTCTCTTGGACACCGTATCTCTGAACCGGAGAATGGTCATGTGGTATCAGCATGACGGATGCCCTGCACATAACGCCTTACGAGCACGACGACTTCTGAACCGTAAGTTCCCTGGTAGGTGGATTGGAAGAGGTGGCCCAGTTAGGTGGCCTGCCCGATCTCCGGACCTTACACCACTGGATTATTTTCTTTGGGGAGCACTGAAGGATGCTGTTTACCAATATGAACCAACAACACCAGAGGATATGAAGCAACGCATTATTGATGCTTGTACAGCCATCAAAGAGGAAACAGTAGCACGAAGTAGGGCATCCTTCATCCGCAGAGTGACCCTATGTATGCAAGCCAATGGGCATCACTTTGAGCATGAGATGTGAACACTATGTTTAGTATGTAGTGCTGGTATCACAGTGGAAGTTTCTACAAAGGGCCATTTTACCCAATGATGTTAAGAAACATTTGTTTGCAACAATTTGTCATTTAACGCATTAGATAAACATAACATTGATAATTATGTGATAATAAAACTAATTGGTTAAACATGTTTACATTCATCTTCTATGTCCTACCTGAACTTCCCAAATCAAAACATTTTTACCTAAACAACGGTAAAACTTTTAGTCCACTTGCTCGTTTCACTAAAACCATTAACATGAATTTTACTATTACGTGTGAATGATTAACCGTCACTTGCGCTAGATCTACAGTAAAGTAAAGTTATAACGTTGAACGGCATTACCTTTTTAGTAACGGATTAACGATAAGCGAAGTTAACTTTGTGACTAACGCTGCGGTACACAGATATGTTACAGAACCGTATCACCCCTAGCCTATGGGATAAATACGTGCTGGAATGTACGACGTTAATGCAAGATGGCAGCAGACTGTATTATTCATTTCGGACCTTTTGATAAGTATGGAAGTGTGATTACGCATGTCAATCACATCACGATTACGGGCAGCATGGGGTTCACACCTGAGCCTCAGGACGTGCGCTAGCAGCGCATGTCGGGTGTTTTAAGCGTCAACTTCGCGTCTCAATATCTCGGGATGTAATGGGAATATTGCGATGCAATCAACGCCATTGTGTATGTGCTTTGTCATGCTATGGATTGCTGAAGAAAAAATATAGGAGGTCCAGTTAAAAAAACATAAGTTTGCGTTAAAAAACACATATGCTTTCATTTTAGAATGTTTCCAAACATGTAAATTCATGGGCCCCAGCCCTACATTGATACCGATGAAAGTCGTTTTCCAATAGCTGTTATTGTTCCAAAGATATTTTGGGTGGACAAGATAGCTGGGACACCCTGTATAATATCAAAAGGCACTGTGATGGGAAATCCAAAAATAGAAAAAATACTGGTATAAAACTTAATGATCCTTCTTGACCAGAGCTGCACTCACAGTGTATATTTATACTGTCAATACAAATAAGTCTGTTGTGATTAACTCAGTGAAGAGTTACAAAGATATTAGCACCTTGAAAACTGTTGTGAAATGGTGCATCACAAGGAATGTCAATCACATTCATTAAACTTTTAAGTCTGTTTCCTTTATCTCATGTAAATCATTTATTAACACACAGTGTATTGACATCACTATAAATAACATGTTGCATACAAACAATCATCTTTGTTTATGCTGTTGCTTATGCTTATTTTTTTTACTACGGTTCTGCAATTTTAGCCTACGTTTCTTTTCTTGAAGTGATTTTCTCTTGTTTTTAAATCGTTCGATCTTACTTTTTACCTGAAAAGCTTTACTTTTTTTCACTTGTTTTGTAGCCTGTTTCTTGATAGCCTTTTTAATCTCTTTCTTGGTCTTCATCTGCATCCCAGGAATATCATCAACTGTTTTATTATTCACACCATCTTCATCTTCTTCCTCATCTTCTTCATTGTCATACTCAACCTGTATAAGAGATTTCAAAAAAAGTCAACTGATCTGTTATATAAATTACCCAACCCCAAATAATATACAAATATAGTGATACTGCAACACTATTGGCAAAAATCAATGCAAAAGCAGTAGTAGTGTGAGATCTCAAGGCATCACCACTTGTCACCAGCAACATTACTTGCAGTGCTTCTGGACATAAGCAGCAACTGATTTTTGACTCCTTAATTCTTTTAAATTCTTTACCTATTTCTGCCTTTACACAAGGTCTGTTCTCATGCAGGTTTCACAGAAAGATATGGCTAAGGATTGAGACCAGCACAGAATCATCGTGGAGTAACTGACAGCTGTTAGTGAACAGCAAGTTGCTTTGCCACCTGTGAATTGTGCTTGTTGTTTTAAACACATAACAAATCTTGCCAATTACATTTCTAGCCAACATAGTCCACAGAGAACCTTGATATAACACCAAATTGGTGGAGGAGGATCAGGATGGTTAGAGTGTTTATTAACCTTGTTGCAGCTTACTACAACTTCAAGGATAGTTGCCATGGCAGCAGGTATGTAGAACCAGGTAGTTGACTGTCATGGAACCATAGAGGCATTGAAAAATAACAAGTAGTTTATTGATCACAATTTGTATAGCAGTCGAAGGTGTTTTCTTGCTGTGGTCCACGCCAAGCAGTGCAGGCTGGCCCTGGTTGGTTGTGCTTGCTTATCTCACCAAGAGGCGGCCAGTGCACAGAATCACAAGGCTGGACTACTGTTTGCTGGGTTCGCTTATCTTCCCACTTCAACTTCAACGCTTATCTTCTAATATTGTTTGATTGAATCTGAAACATGTCTGTACAAAATTTTGTTGCAACTGAAGCTCTGTAACCCGTGCCAACTTCAGCACAAATGTGCACGAGGAACATGATCTTCCACACTGTTTACAGATGTTTTACTGACGTCGTCTCAGCTTATCAATAAGTGCACTTGCAGTACAGTCAGTTTTTTTTAATTAGTTATGAATTGTGTTGCACATATTTTTCAGTCATTATCTAAGATGTCATGTCAATTACACAGTGCCAAGGAATGTGAGCCTTTACAGGAGATATAAAATACCAAATAACTGGACACAAATTACCATCAAATCGACAAGTGTTGGAAGTTTTATTTTACAACATATGGGGAGTAAAATTAACCGCTAGTGAAAGTGCTATCTTTCAGTTCACAAGATAATTATATTTTGGGACAAAGCACAATTCCACCTTGGTCACAAAACTTATTTACTTGCATTCGGAGTGAAGAAATTGCAAAAAAACAAAATGTAAAAAGCGTCAAGATGTGTTAAAGTGCCATGAAAAGAAGTTTATAAATAATCTGGACAATTTATTTGCTCTACGCTCTACAAACAATGAATTTGGAAAAAGGGAGGGTGTTTTTACTCTGACAGAGAAAGCCTGAGCATAAAGGCAACCTTGCGGGAGTACACAAAGTACTTAACGCATAAAGAAGAAAGGGTATGGCAGAGAACACTGGAAGAAGAGAAAAGGCAAGAGAAACAAATGTGCACAGCATCCACTTCTACACCTTCTCTTGTACTTCCTTCATCATCATCTGAAGAATCAGATTTGGCATTTTCAAGTTCAGATGAAATTAATACTAGTGATGGTGAGCGTTTAGAATGCACTTCTGAGACAGTTCATTGGAGACTGCTGCAATCCAAGGTACCAATGATTTTATTACTGAAGAAATAAAATACAATAAATTAATATAAAATAGCAGCTGCCTTGGATGAATCCCAGCTGAGTGTACATACAGAAGAAGAGAAGAGAACAGCCTGAAATAATAAAATCAGCTTCTGAGAATGGTATTCCTCCAGTTCTTACTGTTCACTGGAACGGTAAACTGCTGCCACCTTTAAATGACAGGGCCCCAAAAGAAGACACACTCCCAATCATTGTTACATTTGGGGGCAGTGAAGAGCTCAATGAAATTCCAAAATTACAGAATAGTTTCTGTAAAGAGCAAGCTAATGGTACTTGGAAAGCATTAACCTATACGGATATTGAGACAAAGTACAAATTCTCTGCAGCCACCCAACTGCCTCAAACACCATCATCAAATATATGAACTTACTTTAAAATGCGTAGTTTGAATGGAAAGTACATGGTGTAACAAGCAGGCCTAACTTACCAGTTTTTAAACATTTGAGAGAAAACTAGAAAAGTATCAATGCCAGCAATTTTAATACTGGCAGCAAGGTGCTGCTGGGGCATATGGTGGTGTAAAACCCAAGTCAGTGTCTTGGCGGGCACATAGAGCTGCATAAGCCAGAGCAGGGAACAGGCCCACCAAGACAGCAAACCCCGAAGTAAACTGGTCACCCAGTTTGGTGCAAATACCAGACCAGCTAACAGTCTGTTTTGGACCCAGATCAGGAGGCACCAGAGCACAACTGCAAACCAAGGACCCCCAACACAGGATGTGACGTTAGCAACCTACAGAGAAAAGCCTGCAGTAGCAGAGCGAATACATGCAGGGCAGGCTGCAGCAAGCCCAGTGTGGGTGGTGCCCGAGCACACATTGCAATCATGCATCTTCAGCTAGGCGCTCTGATGTTGGCTCACATGAGAAATGACCTTTAACGATCAGAACATAGTGGTTACCCACTGGTGTCTCACTACAAGTGCGTGTCTCACTAAAAGGTTGTAATCAGTCTATCCTGATTATTTCAGAATGTTTACTGGCTTCTGGCAACCTCTATACCAGCACACATCGATGGCTCAACTCCATTCATTATGCACATGCCATACAGTTTTTAAGATACTGCTCTACGTCTTGTCTGTGTGTTCTCCAACTGTAACATTTGGCTACTCTTCTGTCTGTAGTTCTATGTTCTCCATGACCATATAACATGTGCTTGTTTCCATTATTTCTTCTCACAGCATGACAGGAACTACTACATGAAGCACAAACCTTGTCGTCTTCCACAATACACCTCCATGAATGGCAAACTGTGGTTGTGTTGCAAATACTTTGTAACCTGCATCACCAGCTTATGCTGTTTTTAATTTTTTATTAATTTTACACGTCTAGTTCCATAGTACCAAATTGAGGAGCAAATCTCCAAGGTCATGGAACATGTTAGTACATGAAATTACAACATAAAAGTAATAACAGATAAAATAAAATGTTTATGAACGCAAAAAACGACAAGCCATGTAAATACAATCAACAATATAACAAAGAAATTAGCTTAATTTTTAAAGGAACTCCTCGACAAAACAAAAGGAGTGACCCATGAGGAAACTCTTCAGTTTTGATTTGAAAGCACATGTATTACTGCTACGATTTTTTAAATTTTTGTGGGAGTTTATTGAAAATGGATGCACCACCAAGCTGATATTGTTAACAAGAAATGACAGTAAAGAATATATATATTGAGAGCCCAATGTCAGAATATTCAGACTAATGAACAGTGGTTGACAAGAGGTTTGCAAACTTACACCACTTATTGCCTGAACCCCCCATTTCTGAGCCAAAAATTCCTTTGAGAATGGGAAGAGTTACCCCAAAATATAATACCATATGTCATAAGTGAATGGAAATAAACAAAGTACACTACTTTTTGTGTTGACCTATCACTTACTTCAGATACTGTTCGAATAGTAAAAATGGCAGCATTAAGTCTTTGAACAAGATCCTGAATGTGGGCCCCGACAATTTACCATTCATCTGAACACCTCGAAATTTGAACTGTTAAGTTTCATTAATCATACGTCCACTCTGTGAAATTAAAATGTTGGGTTTTGTTGAATTGTATGTTAGAAACTACAAAAACTGAGTCTTACTGCGATTTAGCATTAGTTTATTTTCTACAACTCATGAGCTTAGGTCATGAATTGCACTATTTAAATCCGAACATTGCACACAGCATCATTTACTACCAAGACAGTGTCATCAGCAAATAGAAATATTTTAGAATCACCTATAATACTAGAGGGCATATCATTTACATAAATAAGGAACAAGAGTGGTCCCGGCACGGGTTCCTGGGGCACCCCCTATTTAACTGTGCTCCACTACTCAGACCCCCATAATAGTCATTCTCAACACTGTTTACAATGACCTTTTGCTGTCTGTTATTAAAGTAAGAGGTGAACCAATTGTGAGCTACTCCCCATATGCCATAATGGTCCAACTTCTGGAGTAATATTTTGAGATCAACACAATCAAATGCCTTAGTTAAATAAAAAAAAAAGAGCCTAGCATTTGAAACCTTTTGTTTAATCCATCCCGTACATCACAGAGAAAAGAGAATATAGCCTTTTCAGTTGTTAAACCATTTCTAAAACCAAACTATACATTTGACAACAAATTATATGAAATATAATGATCAATTACCCTCACATACACAGCCTTTTCAATAACTTTAGCAAACACTGATGGCATAGAAATAGGTCTAAAATTGTCTACATTATTCCTTTCTCGTTTTTTATAAAGTGGTTTGGCTATTGAATACTTTAATTGTCCCACTGACTCAATCTCCCCCTTGTCAGTACCACAGAAGAGTATTTCAGACATCAGTATCGGAAAGACATTTTCCAAAAGAGTTCTGTAATTGCCTTTGTAAACTAAGAATAGTACTAAGAGAAGTACAAGCCGAACTGCATGTGGCCTTTATTGATCTTGAGATGGCATGTGACAGAGTGCCAAGGCAAGAGATATGGAGATGCCTGAGAAGTAAATGCCTGCCAGAAAAATATATCAGGGTGGCAGAAGACGTGTATGAAGGTGCAATGACACAAGTCAGGAGCAGTGCAGGTGCAACAAAGGCATTTCCAGTGAGAGTAGGACTACATCAGGGATCTGCTCTCAGCCCATATATCTTTGGCCTTGTCATGGATGTACTAGTCAAAGATGTGAAAAGAGAGGCACCTTGGAGCGTGATGTTTGCCGATGATGTAACCTGTGAACCCACCTAGAAGGCACTTCAAGGCAACCTTGAACAGTGAAGAAAATCTCTAGAGGAAAGGGGAATGAGAATTACCAGGGTGAAAACAGAGTATATATGTACAAAGGATGCCAAAGATCTATATATTAATCTGCAAGGAGAAGAACTAACGCTGGTCAAGAAATTTAACTACCTAGGCTCTTACATGCAAAGTGATGGAGGACTGGAGGCTGAAATGCAGCACAGGATAAATAGTGGATGGATGAACTGGAGGAAACTGAGCGGAGTACTGTGTAATAAGACGGTTAGCTGCAGAATGAAGGAAAGCTCTACAAGTCTGTGGTGAGGCCAGCAATGCTGTAGAGTGCAGAAACTTGGCCAATTACAAAAGCCCAAGAGAAAAAGATGGAAGTGGCAGAAATTAGAATGTTAAGGTGGAAGAGTGGGGTGGCACAAAAGGGTAGGCTAAGGATGGAGTACATGAGGGGAACAGTGAAAGTAGGGAAGATAGGGAAGAAGATATAAGAAAGTAGGCTAAGATGGTATGGACATGTGCGGAGAAGAGGGGAGTACTACGTGGGGAGAAGAGTTGAAGACCTAGAAATTGAAGGATCAAGGAGAAGACGCAGACCAAAACTGTGGGGGAAAGACAAGGTAGCAGGGGACCTATGGGAGAAAGGATGGCTCAGAGAAGAAGTACTGGATAGGCATGTATGGAAGAGAAGGATCCAGCAAAGCAACGCCGATCCCACATGATGTGGGAAAAGATTGAGATGGTGGTGGTGCTGCTGCTGCTGATGATGATAAACTAAGTTTTTATTTAATTCACCAATAATGCTCAGAAAGTGACTGTTAAATACTGTACATATATATATATGACTTATCAGTATTTTTACTATGAACTGACTTTATATTGTTGACCTTGCGCTGCTGATTAGACACTTCCTTCATGACTGACCACACGGTTTTAATTTTATTCTATGTGTTAGCTATTCTATATGTGTACCACATAATCTTTGTCTTCTCAATAACATTTTTAAGCACCTTACAATACCCCTTAGGGGTCCACCAGCTCTTTCTAGGGGGTCTGCGGCCACCTCTCACCAAATCGTGTAAAATAATGAGTAAAATTATTGAACAAAAATGTGAAAATCAAATTCATCACCTTTTTTTTTTTTTTGGTGTGAAAAACATGTGTACTTTTACTTCAGGTTGTATTCCCAAGCAGCCTTTGTGCTTCCCACGTGAGAATGCATACACAGTTTAGTGCCGGATAATGCGGCTTCTCTGATCGACTTTTTTGCAACAATACAGGGGTCATTTGTGCACTGGCTCATGGCGCTAGATGCGCTGAAACCTTTTACGCATGTGCAGAGTGAGCTTTGTTGCCCATCAGACAGGTCACTGGCATGTATACGGCCGCAGGCATTATTAAATGTTAAACTTGCTTTTTCAGTGCACTACCTATTTCGTTAGTCAATTTTTGACCAGTTTATTTCTTCCAACATGGATCGGTGACTGAAGTCAGGATCATTGAAGAAGGGTGCAGTTTCTCCATCTCCTGCACAAGTGAAGTTTCCAGTTGAAATGAATGAGGAGGGAGGACGACCAAAGGAAGAACAATCACAAGAAGCTCCACAGCCAGATTTATTATGTGAAAACACTGCAAGTACTCCATTGGTTGCAATATCCTGTGGAAGTGGAATAACCAAAAAGCGTAAGTACAAAGCTATTTAGAAATGGGCTTTATGGAGACAAAGGAGGGTAAAGCTCGGTGTGTAATTTGTGCGCGCGTCCTTCTGAACAGTTCAATGGTTCCAGTTAAATTGCGCCATCATTTTGAAGGTACTCACCCGGATTTCCAGGCTAAAGACATCGATTTTTTCAAAACAAAGAGTGCTGAACTAGCTGCTTCTCAGCATTGCATGAAAACTCATGCAAAAACAATTAATGAAAATTCATTGAAAGCTTCTTTCTTGGTTAGTTATCAAGTGGCAAAAACAGGCAAAGCTCATACCATTGCAGAAAATCTCATAAAGCCATGTGTTAATGATATTATTTCTTGCATGCTAGACGAAAAGGCAGTAAAGCTTGTATCTTCGGTGCCATTGTCAAACAATACTGTCAAGAGAAGCATTGTTGACATGTCAAATGATGTGAAAGACACTCTTGTTTCTCACATCCAACACAATTCATTTTCTCTACAGATAGATGAATCCACTGATGTTGCAGGATTAGCGATTTTATTGGCTTTTGTCCATTATGAATATTCTGGATGTTTTGAGGAGGACCTCTTATTGTGCAGGCCACTACCTGCCAACACAACAGGTGCTGAAATATTCCGTCTATTGGATGATTTTTTAAGGACTAACAAAGTTTCATGGTCTAATTCCATAGCTGTGTGCACAGATGGTGCAATAGCTATGACGGGTCCTACAGTCGGAGCAATAACGAAAATAAAAGAAAATGCCAAGAACTGCAGCAGTAGCCATTGTACTCTCCACAGATACCACCCCCCCCCCCCCCCCCCCCCCGTTGAAAAGGCAAAACATGTACTTCTTCTGTTTGCCGCAACATACATGTGTGAATCTGGATTCTTGATCTATGCTGTCCACAAAACTAAGTACCGAAGCTGTCTAGATGCGGAACCAGACATCCGTCTCCAGCTGTCAAGAATTGAACCCAACTTTTCAAAATTGTGTCAGCAGAAGCACCCTCAACCATCACATTAGGATTCCATTATTATTCCTACAGACCCATCTATACTAAGGAAGTAAGCATTTTTCTTCGTAGATGCTCAGTGAACGTACCTGAACTGAAACTCTGTAGTAATTTTGTTTCTGTCTTCTATCATTTACAAAATGATTATTAATTGAATTCTGTTGGCATTGATATTTTTGTTACGAAAATTAAAATGATCTCTAAAGCTAATTTCTTTTCTTTATAATATATTCCATCCTCTCAGTATGGCCTGCCTATACTTCAATTACAATTACCTGCTATTACTCTGACACTATATTGTGGGAACTGGCTGCGAGTGTAAACAAATGAGGACTTTTCACGTGCCACCTTGTAAAAGGTAAACCTCCTCTGCCAGAATTTGTTTCCTTTGAGGAAAAAAGTCTTACGTTCTGTGAAATGCTGTCTTCTTATATAGAAATAAGAGTCTGTTTGTTTGTTTTCCTAATTTGTTTACAGTCGAGGCTGACTGCCACAATATAGTGTCCAAGTAGTAGTTGAAATTGTCAGCTGTGGCTAAATTGTTGCCACGCCGCCTGTTAGCTGCCAGCTATGGACCGACAGCTGCCGTTCAGTAGACACGCAAAGACGTAAAAATAACTACACTTTCTGAGCTGTATACATGGGCATGAAAATCGATTGTGGAACTGGAAAACAGCTTTATAAAAGCAGATTTCCAGAATCGATTTTGAAGTGTTTACCTGACCATCCAAAAGTGGAACTGGGATATCGGCTTACGAAATACGGTTTTGGAAATGCATGTAAACTGGGTGAATGTATTCCCACACATTGCACAACAATGGCCTCTTTTCTTGTGTGATGTGTTTGTATCCCGAATCATGGGCCTGCCTCTTTTCTTCACAGCCACGCGGAATGGCTGCGCAGTCTAAGCCACCATGTCGTCGTGGATTGCGCGGCCGCTCCCGCTGGAAGTTCGAGTCCTCCCTCGAGCGTGTGCGTGTGCGTGTGCGTGTGTGTGTGTGTGTGTGTGTGTGTGTGGGCGCGCGCGCATGGGTGGGTGTGTTGTCCTTAACGGAAGTTAAACTTAGGTTAATAGTGTGCAAGACTAGGGACTGATGACCTCAGCAGCAAATAGTGGAAGTGAACAGACCACAAGCGGCAGCTTGTCAACAGTGAACAGTTTGGACATGACACTAATTGCTCTTGGAGGAAGGCAGCTCCAAAGTGTGAAATGTCAATTACCACGTAATTTTAATCAGGCTATAGTGTGTTGAACAAAGGGAGTAAATCCACTAGCAAGTGTCTGGATACAGTGGGAATTCAAATTGGATCATTAATTTCAAGTTGTTTTCATTCATCTCTAAACCAAAGACTATTGATACTTTGGGAGGGGATGGGGGGCGGAGGGGTCATTGAGAACATGGTACTTGCATTAAGAAGCTTTCAGTTCCCATGGGTTTTGCTCTGAAATTTAAAGTTATGTGCTCTTGACTGACTAGGGGTCTGCCATGGATTTTTGACTGGAGAAGGGGTCCGCCAGCTGAAAAGGTTGGGAAGCCCTGCTCTAATGGAAAGCAACTTTCAAAGAGCATGAGAAATGTGGTACGGAAAGCATTACATTTATCCTCAATGTTGTAGGCACTATAAAAATCCTGCCACTCTTGTTCCTTAACAAGGTTGAAAAAATCCTCTATTGCATCTGGATTAGCTTTTCTACATAGCGTGTAGTTATATATAACATTTGTTTGACTGCAAAAACCTTTTACTGTTAAAATTTGTGCATCATGGTCTGAAAGGCCATTCACCCTTTTATAAATAGAATGCGCGCATCTAGTAATAAAGAATGAATAAAAATATTATCTATGACTGTGCTACTGTTGCCCTGCACCCTGGTTGGAAAAAACAGTCTCCATCAGATCATACGAATTTACGAGATCTTCCAACATCCTTTTTCTTGCACTACCACATACAAAATGAATATTGAAGTCACCACATACAACTAATCTTTGGTACTTCCTATAAAATGAATCAAGAAGCCTCTTTAGCTTGAGAAAGAAATGCTCTGAATTCAGAGTTAGGGGACCTATAAATAACAATAATTAGAAGTTTAGTTTCATTAAATTCAAATGCCCTTGCAAAACATTCAAATAGCTCTTCAGTGCAGTACAATGATACCTCTGTGGCCTCAAGTGGAATACTGTTTTTTCATATACATAGCCACTCCCCCACTCCACAAAGAACTCCTTGAAAAACAGCCAGCTAATCTGTATCCTGGTAAAGGAAGCCCCTGAATAGTCAAATTATTTAAGTGGTGCTCTGATATACCAATAATGTCAGAGTCAATGTCTATAAGCAGTTCACTAACTTTATCTCTAATACCTCTCATATTTTGATGAAATACACTAATTCCTTCACTATTTGGATACCTGATCTCCCTTGAAAGTGATTCCCTTGTTAGAGAGACTTCCTTTAAGCAGGGATACCTATCAGCTGACTTCAACCTAAAAAAGGTGCAGCTCTAACACCAACTACTACAGCAATTTTCCCATGACTGATCCCACCACCACCCACTAAACTGTCACTTATAAGCTTTGCCAGCCTCCTCTTCCCATACCTATTGAGGTGCAGGCCATGCCTAGTGAAACCCGATCTATTGATGGATTCAACTGGCACCAATGTAATGTGAGCACACTCTCTGCCATTAGTGCCTTCTCCAGCCCCATGTTAACATGCTTAACAGCAGCATTAAGATGACGTCGATTGTGATGCTGATCCCTATCAAGACTATTCCCATCTCCACTCACAATCACTACCTGATCCTCTTTCATAAAATTCCTACATAACAGTCAACTGAGGCAACTCTGCACTAGGCTTTACAATGCTGGTAACCTGGTACTCACTTCCCAACACTTCCTGCAACTGCTGGTCCACACCTCTGCCATACGAACAGACTAACAGCAGAACCTCCTCCTTTCTGTTAGAACTTGCAACTGACTTAGGGACCCTAACTGCTGAGGACTGCTGCACGTTTCCTACACCTACAGTTACAAGAGACTCCTTTCCCCTAAACTCTGATAGATGGTCAAATATATTGGTTGCACGCAAAGTAAAATTGTCTGAATATCTCCTCTGCCTAGCTGCCTTCTTACCGTCAGTTTCCATTCCCCAGGACCCTTCTCCCTCTTCATCCTGTCTAGCTCCTCCTAAGCATTTTAAAATTGCAGCAGAAGGGCACAGAACTTACACTCCTCCTCCTCCTCCTCCTCCTCTATCCACTTATTTCTGCTACAAAATCTGCATTTCCAGGAGAGGATCTCTCTACAATGACCACTGGCTTCCCCACTGCATTCTCCCCAATGAAATCCATTACTCATAAATCTATGACAAAACCAACACTTCTCACACATGGTAAAATGTTAACAGTTTCTGGGGAAAAAAAAACTAAATAATATCTACCTTACCTGAGTCCAATTACTACATCAGAACTATTTAAAAGAACTAACAACAGTGATCTGATCACTCTCTACTATGAGAGTAACTACATTTATTAATACTACTAAACCACAACTAATGCCAATACCACAAAAACTTCACACAATTTCTTAACTAAAACAAAAAATTCAAGCCACTGGAACACACAACAAAATTAAACACACTGAGCAAAAGTTTTACTGAAATATTGCACAACAAACATTACGAAATGTCAGCTGAAAACTACAGTACTAAACTTAATAAATGACTATAACACATAACAACTCTATACAACACAGTGGGCAAAATTTTATGAAAGTTTATTACATCATTATTTCACCAGAAACATCACAAGACTATTGAATTTAGTAACCAAATAGCAGTGCACAAACAACTTTGCCATACTTAAGAACCCTACAGCTGCAACTGCACACTACAAAATGTAAACACACTGTTAATATTTGGAAGAACTATCGAAAATTACTAAATTTAATATTCAAATGCAGTACACAAACAACTTTGTCAATACTTAGCTTTAAAACCACCACAGCTGTAACTACATGCCACAAAATGTAAACACACTGCTGAGTCTTCAATGAACAATGTAAGTGTACTCACAAATAACGGACCACTCAAATCAATAACACAAAAAGAAAGTTTGAGATGAATGATAATCCACTAATAAATTGCTTTTAAAGCAAATATAATATCCGAAATCTAAAATTTTATCAAACATTCCCAAGCAATTTGAACAGCAGACCAGCACATTACTCTGCAATACTATGACCTACTGCCTGTACCAGAACAACTTTTCTGCTAAGACCACTTACATTTCCGTGCTGCTTACTGGATTGATGAGCTACTTCAAAATCGAACTCACTAAATTTTAATGCCTGACAAGTAAGTATATTCGGCAGATCCTTTAATCCCAATAATCACTTCAAAACTGCATAATTTGTTAACACCTTAATTTTTCCCATACAAACAGCAGTGGAAGTATGTCATGCCATGTATCAAGGTCAATATTACCATTTCTGTTGCAGAATAGTTGCACTCTGTTTTGTTCAATAGCTGTGACACATAAGCAACTGGACATTCCTTATCCTGTACCTCTTGGCTTAGAATGTGACTTACTCCATTACTGCTAGCGTCATATGATAAAATGAACTCTTTCTTGTAATCTAGAAAGACCAGCAATAGACTAGCAATTGGTAACTTCTTTAATTTTTCAAGCACACTTTCACACTTCAGTGTTAAATGGTGCTTAATGTTGCAAACCCTGGGACAAATTTCCTTTAGCAACTTGCTGACCCTAAAAATGACTAATTCCGTGCCTGTGTAAGATGCTGGAAAACTCTGTAGAGCATTCCCTAATCTTGGGTCTGTTCTTACTCCATCTTGGACAATTACTTGTCCCAAGCAATTCAATTATCATAGTACAAAATTACACTTTATTATGCCAAAGGTTTGGCATGCTGTGCTCCTAAAAAATGTTAAATATTGTACATGCTCTTTCATACACCACACAAACAATATGATCATCTATATACACCATAAACTGTTTCAGCTTTAATCCCTTCACAACTACATCCAACAACCACTGAAATGTGACTGGCACATTTTTCAAACTAAATGGCATTAGATGGTATTGATAGTGACCCCAAGGAACTATAAATGCAGTTTTTGGTTGGTCCTCTGGTACTATTTGCAGTTGATAATAGCGACTTCTTAGATCTGTATGGAGGAATACCTACACTGTCCCAAGTTAATAAGGGTTCGCATTACATTCTATACTAGGTATGCATTTGTAATCATATGGTTATTGAGGTATCTATAGTTGCAGCAGAACTGATAGAACTTTGTTCTGTCCAAATTTTCTTTGGTACTATTATCATGGGTGCATCCCACAAACTGGTACTTCCTTACTGATAAGAATGCCTAACTGTTGGTTAATGAATCCTTCCATTAGTGGTTGTAGGCTATGGAGCACCCTATAAGGCTTACTGCATAACTGTTGGTTAATGAATTCGTCCATTAGAGGTTGTAGTTTATGGAGCACCAAATACGGCTTACAGTACACATGTGATTGATTCCCAGTTGGGATACCATGCTGTATCATCAGGTAACAGGCCATGAGGATTAAATAGGACCTCAAGTTCTAATAGTAACTTCCAACTGTTTTCTCTATTCCTTCTAAATGTTTATTTTTTATGTACTGTAGTTATACTTGGATCTTATTCATGGGTACCATCTGAATCTGTTCTGCCTAGATCGTCTTCGTCTAGAATATCTAAATTGGCAACCAATAATCCCTTAGATAAACTGACACCTTTGGTTCCATCAATGGCAAAGGGCACTAATTGTTCACCGTCTGTCTCCCATACACATATAACACTTCAGTTCACAAAGCACCATGTTTTGTCTAACTCATTGTTTCCTTCCAGTGGTTCCATCACACATAATAATTTTGTTGGTAGTTCCATTCCGATGTTCATCTACAATAGTTTCTCTGTTTCTTGCACTGCATGTGAATTGCTCTTTAATAGTTGTGCATGCAGTTTAATCAATTCATCTCTCATAAGAGATGAACCTTGCAACAGTATGTGATTGATAACAGTTTTCCCCACACAGAAAAAGGCTCAGTTCTACCATATGTTGTCTATGGTCAATTTTTAGCATACAGGCATTCTAGTCCTAGGATGAAGCAGCACCCTTCAACTATATGGGGTGAAACTTCCTGCAATTGCTTTGCTTCCACCTGAAAACTTAACATCAATGAAACTATTGACTGCACATAATTATCCTATACAGTGGATGGTTTAACTGACTCTTCCCCATGAGATCCACACTTGTCATTGATGTGTGAGCACCCTTGCCCTACAATATTCTATGTTCCCTGCCTTTCACTATGCCAATCAAGAACCATTCTACCTCATACGTTTTCACAGCCTTGAAATTCACCATTTTTGCAGCCTTAAAATTCACCAGGAGTGCTGCTTGGTGGACTTGGGAGCTCCTGTTGTCTATTTAACAGCTGATTATTCCTATTTTGTTCTTCCCCATTATGCCGTTTTCTTCTCACGGGTGTCCAGGAAGTAAGGATGAATTTGAATTTTGCACCATTTTGTCATATGATGGTTGGCAGCCATGGTTTTTTCAGGTTTGTTATCTTCAATCCATACCAATAGTAGCCTGATAGCTTTTGTGTGGTGAGCATTGTTGTTTGATGTTTATTTTCATCATGGAGCAGATGACAACTGAGCAACGTATCCAAGTGATAAAAAGTTGTTACAAAAACAGTGAAAGTCTCATGGAAAACATTCATGAATTGCATCTGACACTCGGGCATAATCCTGCTCCAACTGAATCCTCAGTTCAGAAGTTGATTCGGAAGTTTGAGACCACAGGTTCTGTTTCAAAGCATTAAGAAAACAGTTCTGTGACAGTAAGCCCCAGAAAATCAATTCACCAACAAGATCAACAATAGAATTTATCAAGTTCACTGCATGAAATTCTTTCAAAAGATCTGAAAATGCATGCATACAAGATTCAACTTGAACAAGAGTTGAAGCCACCAGATCATGGAAAGAGACACTGATTTGCCTAATGGGTCTTGGCTCGACAAGCAGAGAACGAGAACTTAACAAAGTGAATAATTTTCTCAGTTATGAGAAAATGATACACACCTCAATGGGTACACCAGTACGCAGAACAGCAGAATTTGAGGTAACAAAAATTCGCAAGTGACTGTGGAAGATGAGATGTGTTCTCAACACACGACTTTGTGGCATGGGTTCTGGGCAGGAGGAGTGATCGGCCTGTATTTTTCAAAATTGTTGAGAAAGCTGTTGTCACCATGAACGGCAAACATTACTGAAACATGCTTTCCGATTAATTTTTCCCTCTTATTGATGAAAATGAATTTTTTGGTTTCAACAAGATGATGTGGCGTGTCACACATCCTGTGAAATGATTGCTCTGCTGAATGAAAAGTTTCCTCAAAAAGTTATCTCTTTGTGTGGCAACCAGGAATGGCCTGCCACCTTGTGACTTTTTTTGTGGAGATTTGTGAAATCAAAAGTGTGCATGAAAAAGCCACACACAATACACCAACTGAGGGATGAAATTAAAAGGGTTATTTGGGGCATCCCACCAGGTGTTTGTGAACATACCATTGAGAACTCCAATGAATGCATTGCTCATTGCTGCACAGCCTTGGGTGGCCATATGGACAATATAATTTTTCATACAATAATGGGAGAAGTTACTTAATGTGTTTTTTTATTCTTTTTAAATATATTTTCAATAAATTTTGTATGTTCTATAGCACTTTAATATTTGTTCGTACTTCTCGGACATCCTCTACAATCACACTCTGGTGTCTAACCCTGACGCATCTGTTACATTGTGAATCACTACAGTATCTTCACAAGTGGTCCAAATGTCCACAACGATAACACATCATGTTGGCAGAAGAGAAATTTCTCCTATCACAAACTCTAGTCACTGCATCTATTTCTTCCAGAGCCATTCTAACCCTATGGCATCAGGTAAGTCCTTCGGAAATTCTGTGCGCAACTCATGATACACAGCGCGGCAATCACCGTAGAAAGTTATCTAACGCCTCCTGTTCTTCTCCCAGCAAAATAACATTATTCGTTTCAATCCTATCTGTCAACTGATGGGTATTAATATCAACTTTTCGCATCCTATCTAGATAACTCTTAACAGATTCATTTTGCTCCCAAAACATCCCATTTAACTGTTTGGAATAGTTTCTACAGCTATTCTGTTTCCTATATCACCGTATCAGACCTCTTCTTAGTTCACTGAATGATTGACCATTTCTTACATACTCATGAGACACAAGTCTTCACATCTCCTGTCAAACCTAACTAGGTCATCTGCAGCAACTGTCTGTCTGTCTGTCTGTCATATATCCCAGCTTTGTAGCTGTCAACATCTGATCTACAAATACTAATATGTCCTTTCCTGTCTTGCCTGAGAAAGGATAAAAAGACTAGGAGTAGCTGATTCTTGCATGGAAACAGTTAAATAGGATGACACCATGTCCTCTCTCACAGCATGTAACTGCCAATGCAGGTCTGCAGTATCATCTCTACATTGAGCGACCTGATACACTAAAGATTACAATGCTTACTGAGTGGTAACCACCTGTGTTTAGGCTCAAGACATTATGAAGCCTTCATTTAATACATCCAGAAAAAAATTGGAGAAATAAAATGGGATGATGAGAAGGATACTTAGATCTAGTATTACCGTAATATCAACCAGGCACATTTGTCGCATTGCCTAACGTAATCCCCATGTCTACAATATGTGAGGCATGTTACTGTGGCTGACACCACACAGTGGGCACTACACACAATAAATTATACTGTATTGTCTAACCAGGCACACATCAATACTATATTCCTCTACATGTCCCTTGAAGTGATTCACATTGATAGTCTAAACAGTTCTAAGAAACTTCTCTTTTAAATTCATCCCTCAATCCAATGGACCTGCCATTGAACTTGAAGAAATCACAAGCAGGAAATAGTTTTTGCACTCACTCCGCTGTGATGCTGTACACCGTGGGCCAGGGCATTGCTCAAATCCGATGGCCACTTCTGAAGCCAGCAGTAGTTGAGTCAGGATGGCTTGAATGTTTACTGACCTCACTGCGATTACGGAGATGACAAAGGATTGTTGCCAGAGCAGCAGGTATGTAGAACCACGTGGTTGGCCACTGGGGAATCACAGAGATAGAGAGAAATAACAAGTTTATGATTAAAATTTGTACAGCAGTCCAAAGCTTTGTCTTGCCGTGATCACCACCCAGTGGCGCAAGCTGACCCTGGATGGTGGTGCTTGCTTAGTTCAGTATGTGGCAGCAAGAGGTGTCCAGTGCACAAAGTCACAACACCTGACTGCCATGCCGCAGTGTAGAAGCCAAGTCAATTCCTCAGTGGGCACATAGAGATGTGTCAGTTTACAGGCAACAGGCACACCACAGAAGTAAATTCCAAAGTAAGCTGGTTGTATTATTTGGCGCAAATGTGAGACTAGCTAACACCTTGTGGTGGGCCCAGTTCAGGAGGCACCAGAGTACAGCTGCGAACTGAGGACTCTCAGGAGCATCAGTGGCTCACAGATGTTGACCTGTAGTAGCAGTGTGTGTACTGGCAGGGAAGGTAACAGCAGCAATTCATGTGTGAATGGCACCAGAACATGAGCTGCGAACCATGGATCCTCTGGTAAGTGCCTTGAAGTCAGCCAGCAGTCTGCCTCAGCCGGAAAGCACCAGTTCAGCTCCCAGCAGTATAAGGGCTAGGTGCATCACATAGGTCCATCGCTAGCAGAGGTAGCATCTAGTAGTAGTTAGGATGACCCACATCAGGTCAACAACTGGTGTGGAGAACTTCTCAGAGCTAGCTGGAACTGTCAGTATTTCTGGGCGCTTGACCCGCCATGACATTGACAATGGAAATAATGCAATGCCAGGCTCTGTGGTTTTTTTTTTAATTTTATTTTTTTATTTTTATCTGGGTCACCACCGTGGTGCTCTGGGCCCTTGTACTACATACTACGCTGCATCGACAATGTTCCAGGCCCGGCAACAAGCTGTGGGGCTAATCGTGTGCCAACAAACTCGCTTTAGTTCCAAGGAGGAGACTTTATCATTTCAACTCAGCCCCTTTCAGCTTCTGGTCAAGAAATGAGGTGACAGCTTTCTGCTCACTTGGTCACAGGTTATGGATATAAATCTGAAAGGTGCAGCAGTAGTTACTTGCTAGCAGATGGTGAGTTCAGCTACGATCTATATCATTTTTATAGGAAATAAGTTCTATGTGACAAATGGGTGAAAGGGTTCTGACGAATAGGTTTTGAGGCACTGTTGTCCACAGATAATGAGGCAGAGGCAGTTGGCCTTGCTTCTCCTTTACTGAGCAGCCAAGGGGGGGAAATCATTGGTTATTAGTTTGAGGGAGCTTGACAGTTAGGTGCAGGATGAGCCCTCTTACGGATGTAACAGCATGAGAGGGAAATGAATCTTGTGTACAGAATCATCCATCAGCTGGAAGAGGCCTTTCTTGGAGCAACTGAGAGCATACATTGCAGACTCTTCTTATTTCCTTCTAGAGGCAGGTGGAAGTGATTAAGTCAGCTAGTCTCATTTCTAGGGCCTCCTTGAGGACTGATGGCTGCCCTCTCATCTGTAGATGAATGGAGTGTGTACATCAGGGAATCCATTGGTCCTAGGACATTTTTTGAAAAATTTCTGTCAACAGCTAATTACTAAACTGAACAATGGAGCAATGTCCTGGTAACTAACAGATCCATCATTTTCCATTCAGAGGATGGAATCGGTGACAATAAGGTTGTTATACTATCCATGATTCAGACTGCTTATTATCTGACTAATTAACATCGAGCATTTGTTCGAGAAACATACGGAGTATAAACGGAGCAAATTTAAGAATACTGTACAATATACTTTTACACATATATGTGCTAACCACTGTTGTGAGAAGTGAGAAGGACATGTCTAGGTTTAATAACTGAATTAAAAAGTTTCTACAAAAGCAAAGAGAACTGCCTCACAGGTTTCCATAAAGTCAAAGCCTTGTTGATGAACAAAAGCTGAAGGATGCCAAAATGAATGAAAGGAAAGCACTGCAAGATAAAATCAATGTCTACATCTGTTCACACTAAGTGCCTGACAGAAGTTTCATTGAACCACCCTCAGACTATTTCCCTACCGTACCACTTATACACAGTACAGTGAATGTTTAAGTCTTTCTGTGCAAGCTCTGATTTCTCTTGCTACAATGATCTTTATCTCTATGTTGGTGGGTGCTAATAAAATACACTCCTGGAAATGGAAAAAAGAACACATTGACATCGGTGTGTCAGACCCACCATACTTGCTCCGGACACTGCGAGAGGGCTGTACAAGCAATGATCACACGCACGGCACAGCGGACACACCAGGAACCGCGGTGTTGGCCGTCGAATGGCGCTAGCTGCGCAGCATTTGTGCACCGCCGCCGTCAGTGTCAGCCAGTTTGCCGTGGCATACGGAGCTCCATCGCAGTCTTTAACACTGGTAGCATGCCGCGACAGCGTGGACGTGAACCGTATGTGCAGTTGACGGACTTTGAGCGAGGGCGTATAGTGGGCATGCGGGAGGCCGGGTGGACGTACCGCCGAATTGCTCAACACGTGGGGTGTGAGGTCTCCACAGTACATCGATGTTGTCGCCAGTGGTCGGCGGAAGGTGCACGTGCCCGTCGACCTGGGACCGGACCGCAGCGACGCACGGATGCACGCCAAGACCGTAGGATCCTACGCAGTGCCGTAGGGGACCGCACCGCCACTTCCCAGCAAATTAGGGACACTGTTGCTCCTGGGCTATCGGCGAGGACCATTCGCAACCGTCTCCATGAAGCTGGGCTACGGTCCCGCACACCGTTAGACCTTCTTCCGCTCATGCCCCAACATCGTGCAGCCCGCCTCCAGTGGTGTCGCGACAGGCGTGAATGGAGGGACGAATGGAGACGTGTCGTCTTCAGCGATGAGAGTCGCTTCTGCCTTGGTGCCAATGATGGTCGTCTGCGTGTTTGGCGCCGTGCAGGTGAGCGCCACAATCAGGACTGCATACGACCGAGGCACACAGGGCCAACACCCGGCATCATGGTGTGGGGAGCGATCTCCTACACTGGCCGTACACCACTGGCGATCGTCGAGGGGACACTGAATAGTGCACGGTACATCCAAACCGTCATCGAACCCATCGTTCTACCATTCCTAGACCGGCAAGGGAACTTGCTGTTCCAACAGGACAATGCACGTCCGCATGTATCCCGTGCCACCCAGCGTGCTCTAGAAGGTGTAAGTCAACTACCCTGGCTAGCAAGATCTCCGGATCTGTCCCCCATTGAGCATGTTTGGGACTGGATGAAGCGTCGTCTCACGCGGTCTGCACGTCCAGCATGAACGCTGGTCCAACTGAGGCGCCAGGTGGAAATGGCATGGCAAGCCGTTCCACAGGACTACATCCAGCATCTCTACGATCGTCTCCATGGGAGAATAGCAGCCTGCATTGCTGCGAAAGGTGGATATACACTGTACTAGTGCCGACATTGTGCATGCTCTGTTGCCTGTGTCTATGTGCCTGTGGTTCTGTCAGTGTGATCATGTGATGTATCTGACCCCAGGAATGTGTCAATAAAGTTTTCCCTTCCTGGGACAATGAATTCACGGTGTTCTTATTTCAATTTCCAGGAGTGTATTAAGGAGAAAGCTGAAGACTGAAATTTTGTGAAAAGCTTTCGCCACAACAAAAAATGGCTTTCTTTTAACGATTGCCATCCCAACTCATGTATCATACGTGTTACTCTCTCCCTCCTATTTCACAATAATACATAATGAGCTGTCTTTCTTTAAACTTTTCCAATGTCCTCTGTCAATTTCATCTGATAAGAATCTCATACAGCACAACAGTACTCTAGAAGAGGCCGGAAAAGTCTGGTGCAGACACACTCTTTAGTAAATCAGTCTAATCTTCTAAATGTACTGTCAATGAAACCCCATCTTTGGTTCTCCCTGCCCATAACATTATCTATGTGATCATTCCAATTTAAGTTTTTCACAGCTGTAATCCCAAGGTATTTAGCTGAATAGATGACCTTCAGATTTGTGCAATTTATTGCATAATTGAAATCTAGTTGATTCCTTTTAGCACTCATGCAGATAACCTCAGACTTTTCATTTTTGGAGTCAATTTTCACTTTTTGCACCTTACAGATACCTTGTCTAAATCATTTTTCAGTTGGTTTTGATCTTCTGATAACTTTACTAGGTGGTAAATGGCGGCATCATACGCACACAATCTAAGTAAGTTGCTCAGATTGTCCCTTAAATCATTTATACAGGTTAGGAACAGAGGGCCTATAAATACTGCCTTGGGGAAAGCCAGATATCACTTCTGTTTCACTTGATCACTTTCCATCAATTACTATGATCTGTGACAGGAAATCATGAATCCACTCACAACACTGAAACAATACTCCACAGACATGCAATCTGATTTGAAGCTGCTTGTGATGAATGTATCAAAGGCCTTCTGGAAATCTAGAAATTTGGACCCAATTTGATATCCCCTGTTGATAGCACTCATGACTTCATACAAATAAAGATCAGTTGTGCTTCAGAAAAATAGTATTTTCTGAATCTGTGCTGTGTGTCCATACACTGTTTTCTTGGAGGTAATTCATACCGTTCAAATAGAGTATATGTTCCAAAATCTTAGTGCAAATCAATTTCAGAGATAGGGATCTGTAATTCAGCAGATTATTCCTATTTCATTACTTGAATATTGGTGTGACCCACCTATCTTCCCAGTCTTTAAGCATGGAGCATAGATCTTTCACCGAGTGAGAGATCCAAAGTAAAATTCTGGCTGCTAATCTGAAAAAGCAGGAGGGGGGGGGGGGAGAGAAAAAGAAAGGGAGGGGGAGGGGGCAGGGGGGAGGGGGCAGGGGGGGAGGGGGAGGGGAGAGAGAGAGAGAGAGAGGAGAGAGAGAGAGAGAGAGAGAGAGATTATTTTGGTTCCCTGCAACATTAGTAAACATATCAAGTTGGAACATGAATCAAATTGATCTATGTACTCCTCTGTGGTCATACTGCCACCAAAACAAAAGAGAACACAGAGAAGGCCAAAATACTAAAATTCGGTGTTCTGAATTTGTCTCACTGTAAAAGATCATAAAAGATTCCTTCTTACAATCACCAAATGATAGATACCGAGACATGTCATTGTGGATTAGATAAATAAAAGTGTTCAACACAGAAGAAACAACTTTATCCACTGGGATATCTAAATTACTTTATATAAACTATCCAACGGAAATTGCTCCTCTCCTAGTAACAATGAGAAGCTGAAACCAATTGGGGAAAACACACAGGTGAAGTTTTGTTGTTAAACATGTAATCTTCACAGTGCTACATGTTTTATGAGCTGTGAAAAGGGATAAGATTGACCACTTCACATTTCTCTGTGGGGTAATTAATTTCCAGCTGAATGAAGACATGCTTTATTTCTGTATTTTTGCAGCAACTTGAATGTACTTAAAGAGGAATTCCTATTGTTGAACAAAACTAGCACTGATCTATGTTGTGCAATAATATGATAAAATCTGATCACAATTTCACCCATTTTTTGGAGCTAAATACTTCTGAATGCAAATGTTAATTTTTATTTTCTTATGAACAAAGTTTTTCTTATTATTGTTTCTTGGTTATCTTAGTAGTTCTCACTGTTACCTATGAAATTATACAGTGTTTGAGGTAGAACCTCAAGTATCTAATGTGGCGAGACTCATCACATGTTACACAACACAAATACAAAAATGCATACGTATGTAGTATGTATACATTAAAATGAGAATCTTGCTACTGTCTCCTCCTGTATTGTGTTCAACTGCAACGTGATCAAACACCAGTGACGATTCTGGAAAATCACTTGTGATCAGCGGATGTGCTATAAAGTGCTGTGAAAAGATTTGCTGTCACTCCAAGTCCGCAACAAATACAATTACCTGTAGGTCAGCTGCCAGCAACTTGCTTCCTCCCTAGGTGATACACAGAGCTGGGCATATTCTGAAGCTCTGGGTAGAAAATGGCCACAAAGCCCAACCCTGCTGCAATAAACCATACTATGCTGCTGGGACTCTTACAAAGTCGTACTTCACATTGCTGGACTTATTTGGTAACACTTATGGATTGCGTATTTGGTAATTTTTATTTCCTGGGGATTAGGCCTTGATCCAAGGCATATTTCTCTGCCTAATGTTTCATCTTTCATGGTGGATAAATCATCAGAGGCTATAATTACACAGAATGCAGTTAGAACTGAAATAATCTCAGCAAGCTGAACTGTTTGTATGTGCACACACAACAGTCAGTTTGTGACATCACCAGACCACTGCTTAAGACTGTCGAGTCACACCGACATGTTGTGGAACTTTAATGGGTAAGAGTTGGCACTGTTTGATTTATTTAGAACTAAGGCTAACCACTTGTACAATATCAACCTTTCTTCTTTTCTGTTGATGTTGATTTTGTGTTTTTGAACTTCTATGGCCTCTCTACACATCCTAGCACAGTAATGATGGATCTCGATACAACCGTTGTATTGGAGAAATGAAACTGTTGTCTTCCTGGTTCCAGTGCATGATCTGCTACTGTTGATTTATCCATTCTGCCCATACTGCATGTGCTCCTGTGTTCCTTAAGGAGAGTGTTAATATTGTTTTTTGTACTTCCTATGTACACTTGACTGCATATGCAAGGGATTTATACACTCCTGCTATGGCAATCAGCACGCATAGGTCCTTTGCCATGTTCAAATGTTCATGCACCTTTCGTTTTGCTTAAACACTGTGTCAATACCGTGCCTTCAGAGTACTCTAATGATCCAATCTGTGATTGTTTTTACAAATGGGAAGAAAATGTACCCTTTAGTTGTTGTTGTTGTTCCCCCTCCCCCCCCCCCCCCCCCACCACCAAAAGCTCCAGTTCTTTTAGGGTATAGTGCCCTATTTATCCCTCTGTCAGAGTAGCCATTTCTTCTGAGAGCAGTTCTTAAATGACTGAGCTCATTCTCCAAGTACCGTAGTTCACAGATTCTTTTAGAACGGTCCAATAACACCTTGATCACTCCTGCTTTTTGAAGGTATCTAATTTTAAGGAAAGGCAAACCTACATTTATAGCATTTGTAGATTTTAGAGAAAGCTTTTGACATTGTTGACTGGAATACTCTCATTCA
The DNA here is from genome assembly GCF_023864275.1 of Schistocerca cancellata. NCBI lineage: Eukaryota > Metazoa > Arthropoda > Insecta > Orthoptera > Acrididae > Schistocerca > Schistocerca cancellata. The sequence continues at coordinate 467,148,452 of NC_064627.1, read as the reverse complement.
AATTCTGAAGGTTGCAGGGGTAAAATACAGGGAGAAAATGGTATTTACAATTAGTACAGAAACCAGATGGCAGTTATACCATTGAGGGCACCAAAGGGAAGCAGTGGTTGAGAAGGGAGTGAGACAGGGTTGTAACATATCCCTGATGTTATTCAATCTGTAAAATGAGCAAGCAGTAATGGAAATAAAGGAAAAATTTTGAGCAGGAATTAAAATCTAGGGAGAAGAAATAAAAACATTGAGGTTTGCTGATGACATTGTAATTCTGTCAGAAACAGCAACGAACTTGGAAGAACAGTTGAATGGAATGAACAGTGTCTTGAAAGGAGGATATAAGATGCATCAACAAAAGCAAAACAATGATAATGGTCTAATTAAATCAAGTGATGGTGAGGAAATTAGATTAGGAAATGAAACACTTAAAGTAGTAGATGAGTTTTGCTGTTTGGGCAGCAAAATAACTGATGATGGTCAAAGTAGAGGATATAAAATGTAGACTGGTGATAGCAAGGTAAGCCTTTCTTAAAAGGAGAAATTTGTTAATATTGAGTATAGAGTTAGGCATCAGATGTCTTTTCTGAAAGTATTTGTGTGGAGCGTAACCATGTACAGAAGTGAAACATGGACGATAAACAGTCTAGACAAGAAGAGAATAGCTCTTGAAATGTGGTGATACAGAAGAATGCTGAAGATTAGATGGGTAGATCACGTAACTAATGAGGAGGTACTGAACAGAATGGAGGAAAAGAGGAATATGTGGCACAATTTGACTAGAAGAAGAGATTGGTTGGTAGGACACATTCTGAGGCATCAAGAGATCACCAATTTAGTATTGGAGGGAAGTACAGAGGGTAAAAACCATACAGGGAGACCAAGAGATGAATACACTAAGCAGATTCAGAAGAATGCAGCAGCTACTCTGAGATGAAGCAGCTAGCACAGGATATAGTAGCATGTAGAACTGCATCAAATCAGTCTGCTTCCCTTTCATGCCGCTCGCGACTCTGTAACTGCAGTCTGGTTTCTGTACAGAGTTGTAAATAATGTTTTGTTCCCTGTATTTTACCACTGCTCCCTTCACAATCTCAAAGGGAGTATTTACAGTCAACATTGTCAAAAGCTTTCTCTACATTGCAACCATGATTAGTTAAACTGATAGTTTGGTAATTTTCACACCTGCTTTCTTTGGAATTGGAATCACTCCATTCTTCTTGAAGCAGCCAAGTGTGTGGCAATCCCATAGGTTGGACAGTCAATAGTGCAAATAGAAAGGAAGCAGTGCAGAAATTAGACAAGTTATAGATCTTAATGCTAAATAAAGCAAAAAGTGCCAACTTCTCCCAACTACAAACTTTGGAATGCACAGTGGCACAGCTCCATGTCTTAGGAAACAGTTAGATGGTGTCACAAACTGACTGATACGTGGATACACATAAACAGTTCAAGTTACTGAGCTTGTCTGACATTGCAACTGCTTTCCAAGTCGTTAAAGCCTCTGATGATGTCTCCAACCCTGGAAGACTAAATGTTAGGCAGACAAATATGCCTTGGAACACAGCCTAATGATCATGAAATGAATACCAGCCATGAAACAAATACCTGCACTGTACGATTTATGGACAGGTTTGAAGGATATTTTGTGCCACATGCGAAGCATCTGAAGGATATTACTGTTATTCTTGGAAACAACACACAATTTCACTTCAGTCCACAGGTCTCAGGCTCTAGTGGTCATGGTATAAAATTTATATGTATGATACCAAGTGCAACAAAAGTTGCTTTCTTCAGGCCTAGTAGATATATGTACATTGAAGAGTCTGAGGTGGATCAGCCAGTGTGAGTAAATATGATGCGCAGCCCTGAAGAATGAAGTATAGACAATTGAAAGAAAGGTTCATTTGCACTTGTGAAATTATAGGGAAGGCTCTAGAAAAAAGCTGTAGACTACTGATTTGTGTGCATAGCATTGGACGCTCTGGAAGGTCAGGAAATAAAAGGTACTGGAAATGAGATAAACTGGAGATTCTCACAAAATGTGCAGAGTGGAAGAAACTGATATCTCAATAGGGCTTATGAAGGAAATTTTATTTATCTTACCAATGACTTCTATTGAAAGATTTGACTGGTGCTCTTGCTTCAACATAATTAAAATAACAAATCTATAGTGATTTCTTGTCCCAATAAATCACACCCTACTTAAGGTTATTTCACAAATGGCTGTATTGAAATTTCTGCAATTTTTGGGAATAATTTCAGGTTGCTAGCACACAGTACACATGACAAAAAACAGATTTAATTAATCTCAATCAAATATGATGTTGATCACTTATGTTTAATTTTTTTTCTGGTTCTCTGATACGGCGAAAAAAAGTACTGCAACACATTTTTCTTAAGTCTTCCAACTGTGCTCTCTCGCTCTCTCTAAACGCTAAATTTTAACTGACTGTAGTTAAGCATAATTAGTGTCTGAAGGTAAAAATCTTTAAAAGATCAGTAAGTGATAGGAACTGCACAGTTTGCAGTTAAATGACGAGGGTAATCTCTTCACAGTACACTGCCGAGTTTGCGCACACATATTCATTGTTCCATTCTATTAGCAAATGTTAGCATTCTTTCACTCCACAAGTTTATTTTTGATTGTTCCCTCATGATGTTGCCGTTTTCACAAATATGGGTGTAATTAACAATAGTTACAGCACTTCATACCTTGTTAACACCAATCCAATTGTTCTTCTTTGCCAGATCCGAAGCTGATAGTTCAACTACATTGACACAATGATTTTCCACTTCATAATTTTTTTCAAGAAGGTCTTCCAATTCTGGTATTGTCCGATGTGAAGCAACAAGCTTTTTGTAGGATTCTTTAGCCTGAGGAAGAAAAAAAAAACATTATTGTATCAAAGGGAGAAACACAATTTACCAATTCTTCATATTTTTTTGAGCATGGTTTATCAGAGAGAGGTACATGGAAGAGAAGGGAGCCAGGCAACTAAAGAACCTAAGGAATCACAACTGTCCTTCGTTTTTCTCTCAGAGCAATAATGTACTTACAATTAGCTTGCATGCATAAAATTACTTAAATATTTTGTGCAAACTGAGATGACTTATCCCTCAGAACACTCTAATGCACCACTATAATACAACATACAACTACCAATAATAATTGAACTAATGTCACTACTGTCTCACAACATCATTTGTTTGCAAAGTATAGCAATATACAAAGCACATAGTGGTCCAGTTGACTGCACACTTCAAACCTCTGCTAATTTTAACCTACAGAATGCTGAAGTAAAGAAACATGAACAACTAGTGCAGTCTTATAACAATTCCAGTGACGGTACCTCTTGTTTCAAGTTTTTCCTTTCTTCCTTCAACATCTGCTGCAGCTCCTCTTGAGCCTGTTTCTGGCGCTGCAGCTTTCTTTTATGGAACCCAGTCAGAAATTCCCTGGAAAAGATCAAAATGTTATGCAATTATTCTCTGCAGGATTCCAGATATTTTACATTTGCACACAAAATCTGTTGCACAAAATCAGTTTCAAGCACCGTATTAGCTTTATAAAATATCTGATTGTTCAAAATCTAATATGAAATACTTCTGCATGTAAGATTTTTGCAGCTGTATTCAATCAAAAATCTACTCTCAATTTGAAGTATACAGAATACCCTACATTTTATAAAGCTTTACATGAAGAGAAGTAATGTATTCATAATTTCAAATCACTTGTCAAAAACTGTTTAATTTCAAGAGTGCTGATACCAATAACGTTTGCTCAGAGTAGCTCGTGCAGCAGAAGTAGTATTTCACAACAAGTCCTTTATAATAATAAGTACATACAGAGCGCCTTCAGGAAACTAACCTGCTCATAAAAAATCTGAAAGCTCTGTTGTCCCATCTCTCAGTATGGAAAATACAAAGCATTCACTAATAAAGTTATTTCCTCATTTGGAAATTGTTTTCCCTAAAGGTAACTTAAACCATGGATTACATAAGGAATAAAGGTATCATGTGGGACAAAAAGGAAACTGTATCTACTATCTAGGAACAACTGTGATGTTACCACTGTAATGCATTACAAAGAATGCTGCAAAATATTGAAGTTGGTAAACCAGAAATCAAAGCAGTTTTATTATGAGAAAAAAGATAGTTACATCAGGCAACAGAATAAAAACTATATGGGATATAGTGAAGACAGATACAGTTGAAATGGAAATGACACTCACTTCTCCCAAAGAAGAGGCATCCATCACAAAATCCTTAAAATCAAAGTACTCTACTGGTTATGATAACATATCAACAAAGTTTAACCAAAGAGTGTTCATTTGAGCTGAATTCTATCTTAAGTTATTTGTGTAATCAATCTCTTATAAGCAGAACATTTCCAGACTTGCAAAAAATATGCTGAAGTTAAGCCTCATTACAAGAAGGGGGATAAAGAGATACTGTCAAACTGTCGACCAATTTCACTTTTGCTAGCTTTTTCAAAAATATCCTGAAAAGGTTATGTTTGAACACAACAAAGATTGTGTTTGAACACAACAGCCTTCTTAAGCATCTGACTGCAAATAACATGAGAAATTTAAAATTTTCCCGGTGAACTAAATATTCAAAAAGATTTCGGGCTTGAAGCTGGTCGTCGTTAGCTTCCATCCATGATATTTCGACTGGACAAGTGCCAGTCATCCTCAGGTGAGCCATTGAAGACTGAAGAAGATGCCCTCCATTCTGCAATATATAGCTGCAGTTGTCCAGTCGAAATATCATGGATGGAAGCTAACGACGGGCGGCTGCAAGCCCGAAATCTTTTTGAATGCAAATGACATATTGTCCATGTCACAGTTTGGTTTCCTTAAGAGTTCTGATATAGTGAAGGCAATTTAAACGTACAGTGAGAATATGCTTAATTCATTAGGTAACAAATTAGAGGCTACTAGCATTTTCTGTGACTCATCAAAAGCCTTTGAGTGTGTGAATCACAATGTTCTCATAAGTAAATTAGAATATTATGGTGTCACTGGCAGTGCTGCAAAATGGTTTGAATTTTACCTAACCAACAGGGTTCTGATATAGATAAAGCTATTTACACTTACAGTGAGAATGTACTTGATTCATTAGATAATAAATTAGAGGCTACTGGCATTTTCTGTCACCTGTCAAAAGCCTTTGACTGTGTGAACCACAGTATTCTCTTAAGTAAATTAGAATATTATGGTGTCACCGGCAATGCTGCAAAATGGTTTGGATCTTATCTGTCTAACAGGAAACAAACAGTGTTGTTGCGAAACACCTGTGAAGTAAGCAGTCAGTCTTCATCTGACTGGGAATTAATTACATGTGGTGTTCCTCAAGGTTCCATCTCTGGTCTGTTGCTTTTTCTTGTGTACATTAATGACCTCTCATCTGTTACATTGCCAGATGCTAATTTTGTTTTGTTTGCAGATAATACAAACATTGCAACAAGTGGCAAGTCAAGTGCAGATTTAGAAATAGCTGCTAATCAAATTTTCACTGACATTAATAAGTGGTTTAAAGCTAATTCACTGTCATAAAACTTTGGAAAGACTCACTACATGCAGTTCAGAATCTGTGACAGACTTTCTTCCAGCATGTGTATAACATATGTAGACATGCAGATAGAAGTGGTTGACAGTATTAAATATCTGGGATTACAACTCCATAGTAAATTCAGTTGGGAAGGGCATACCACAGAATTGTTGAAGCGCCTAAACAAGTCTGTATTAGCAATGCGAATGATGTCAGATGTAGGAGATACAAATATTAAAAAAGCTTGAATACTTTTCTTAATTTCACTCTATTATATCATATGGGATCATATTTTGTGGAAATTCATCAAACCGAGCACAAGTTTTTAGAGTGCAAAAGTGCGTAATTAGACTCATTTGTGGTGTAAATTCAAGAACATCATGCAGAAACCTGTTCAAGGAACTTTGTATTCTAACCACTGCTTCTCTGTATATTTATTCCTTAATGAAATTTGTTGCAAATAATATGCCTATTTCCCACCAACATCTCAATATAATAAGAATAATAGGTATATGTGTGGATGGATATGTGTGTGTGTGCGAGTGAGTACCCGTCCTTTTTCCCCCCGAAGGTAAGTCTTTCCGCTCCCGGGACTGGAATGACTCCTTACCCTCTCCCTTAAAACCCACATCCTTTCGTCTTTCCCTCTCCTTCCCTCTTTCCTGATGAGGCAACAGTCTGTTGCGAAAGCTTGAATTTTGTGTGTATGTTTGTGTTCGTTTGTGTGTCTGTCGACCTGCCAGCACTTTCATTTGGTAAGTCACATCATCTTTGTTTTTAGATATAATAAGAATAATGTATACAAACACCCAAAATCACTTACCTTGGTCCAAAAAAGGGTCCAACATTCAGGAACACACATTTTAAATAAATTGCCAGCAACAATTAAAATCTTAGTTTCAGATAAAGGAGAGTTTAAACAGAGTTTGAAAGACTATTTGATAGGCAACTCCTTCTACTCCATAGTTGACTATCCTAACAGAGACTGTTAGACCAGCTTATGTAAAAATGTCTGTTAAATTTCAATTTCGCCAGCACTTTGTCACAGCATCAAGATTAGGTATTTGTGTCTGATAAATTTATTAAAATGCATTAATATTTTTCATTCTGACAGTATATTAATTCTGTAAATATTAGCAGTTCTGACTTACTATAATGTATTCACATATTTTGAGCATATCCTGATGGATTATTAGGGAAGTAAGTGTTATATTCAAATTTTCTATGTTTTTTTTTTTTTTTTTCGTTGCACTTTCTGACATGTTCCACACCCACAAAAAATCATCTCATTTTTGGGGCTGTGGAATGATAAGCTACTATGAACAGCATAATAGTGAACACATTTCTGTAGCAAAGATTAGATTACATTAGATTCAGTTTTTGTTCCACAGACCCAAAAAATGAGATGATTCTCATGGATGCGGAATATGTCAGAAAGTATAACATAAAACATTTGAATATAATACTTACTACCCAGATAATTTGTCAAGAGGTAGTCGAAATAGGTTAATATAATGCAGTAAACTGGAACAACTAATATTTGCAGAATTAACATGCTGTCAGAATTTAACATTGTTATGCACTATTAATAAAGTTATCAATATACAAAATACCTAATCTTGACTGTTGTGACCAAATGTTGTCAAAACTGAAATCTAATCAATATTTTTACTTATGCTGGCTTAACAGTCTCTGTTAAGATATTCATCTATGGAGTAGAAGGAGTTTTCTATCAAAAAGTCTTTCAAACTCTGTTTAAACCGTGCTTTATCCGAAACCAAGTTTTTAATGGTTACTGGCAGTTTATTGAAAATGTGTGTTCCTGAATATTGGATCCCTTTCTGGACCAAGGTAAGTAATTTTAGGTCTTTGTGTAGATTGTTCTTATTCATAGTATTGCTACTATTGAGCTATTGGTTGGAAATGGAGATGTATTACTTGCAACAAATTTAATTTAGGAATAAATAAACTGAGAAGCAGTGGTTATAATACAAAGTTCCTTGAACAGGTTTCTACAAGATGTTCTTGAATTTACACCACAAATGGTTCTTATCACAAGCTTTTGTACACTAAAAATCTTTTCTTGGTTTGATGAGTTGCCCCAGAATATAATCCCATATGACATAAAAGAATGAAAGTAAGCAAGTTTTCTTATATTTATATCTCCTACATCTGACATCTTTCTCATGGCAAATACAGACTTGTTTAGGCACTTAAGCAATCCTGTGGTATTCCCTTCCCAACTGAATTTATTATCGAGTTGTAATCCCAGATATTAAACACTGTCAACCTTTTCTATCTGCAAGTCTTCATATGTTATACTCATGCTGGAAGGAAATCTCTAACAGGTTCAGAACTGCATGTAGTGGGTCTCCTAAAAGTTTAATGACAGTGAATTAGCTTTAAACCACTTATTAATGTCAGTGAAAATTTGATTATCTGCTATTTTTAAATCTGTACTTGACTTGCCACTTATTGCAATGTTTGTATTATCTGCAAACAAAACAAAATTAGCATCTGGCAATGTAACAGATGAGAGGTCATTAATGTACACAAGAAAAAGCAATGGACCCAAGATGGAACCTTGAGGAACACCACATGTAATTAATTCCCAGTCAGATGAAGACTGACTGCTTACTCAACAGGCATTTCGCAACAACACCCTTTGTTTTCTGTTAGACAGATAACAACCAAACCATTTTGTAGCACTGCTGGTGACACCATAATATTCTAATTTACTTAAGAGAATGCTGTCGTTCACATATTCAAAGGCTTTTTACAGGTCACAGAAAATGCCAGTAGCCTCTAATTTACTATCTAATGAATCAAGTACATTCTCACTGTAAGTGTAAATAGCTTTATCTATATCAGAACCCTTAAGAAATACAAACTGTGACTTGGACAATATATTATTTGCAGTCACACGCTTAAGGAGACGCTTGAACACAGCCTTTTCAAATATTTTTGAGAAAGTCAGCAAAAGTGAAATTGATTGATAGTTTGATGGTATCTTTTTATCCCCCTTCTTGTAAAGAAGCTTAACTTCAGCATATTTTAGCCAGCCTGGAAATGTTCTGCTGATAAGGAATTGATTACACAAATAACTTTAGATAGAACTCAACTCGTATGAGCATTCTTTAATTAATTTTGTTGATATGTTATCATGCCCACTGGAATACTTAGATTTTAAGGATTTTATGATGGATGGTACTGCTCTGGAAGATGTGAGTGTCATTTCCAAGGCAGACATGATGCCTACACTCACCACAGTAATCAAGTTAATATGTCAACTAGATCCACAGGTGAGGAGGAGACTGAGGAAAAGGAAGAGAAGGAAAAGTAGTGGGTGAATACGGACTGGGGGAAAGGAATGAAACAGGAAGCAACATGGCACAATTTTGCACAGAGCATAGTTTAATCATAGCTAACACATGGTTTAAGAATTATGAGAGAAGGTTGTATACATGGAAGAGACCTGGAGATACTGTAAGGTTTCAGATTGATTATATAATGGTAAAACAGAGATTTCAGAACCAGGTTTTAAATTGTAAGACATTTGCACGGGCAGATGTGGACTCTGGGCACAAGTTATTGGTTATGAACTGCAGAATAAAACTGAAGAAACTGCAAAAATGCAGGAATTTAAGGAAATGGGACATGGATAAACTAAAAGAACCACAGGTTGCAGGGAGTTTCACAGGGAGCATTAGGGAATGATTGACAAGAGCAAGGAAAAGGAATGTAGTAGAAGAAAAATGGGTAGCTTTGAGAGATGAAATAGTGAAGGCAGCAGAGGACAAGTAGCTAAAAAGATTAGGACTAGTAGAAATCCTTGGGTAACACAAGAGATATTTAACTTAACTGAAAGAAGGAGAAAATATAAAAATGCAATAAACAAAGTAGGCGAATGGGAATACAAACATCTAAAAAATGAAATCGACTGGATGTGCAAAATGGCTAAGCAGGAAAGGCTAGAGGACAATGTAAGGATGTAGAAGAATCTATCACTAAGGGTAAGCTAGATGATACCTACAGGAAAATTAAAGAGACCTTTGGAGAAAAGAGAACCACTTGTATGAATATCAAAAGCTCAGATGGAAAACCAGTTCTGAGCAAAGAAGGGAAAGCAGAAAGATGGAAGGAGTATATGGAGGGTCTATACAAGGGAGATGTACTTGAAGGCAATATTATGGAAATGGAAGGGCATGTAGATGAAGATGAAATGGAAGATATGATACTGCATGAAGAATTTGACAGATCACTGAAAGACCTAAGTTGAAACATGGCCCTGGGAGTAGACATCATTCCCTTAGACCTACTGATAGCTTGGGAGAGCCTGCCATGACAAAACTCTTCCATATGATGAGCAAGATGTGTGAAACAGACAAAATACCTTTGGATTTCAAGAAGAATACAATAATTCCAATTCCAAAGAAAGAAAGAAAGTGTTAACAGGTCTGAAAATTACTGAACTATCAGTTTAATACATTATAGTTGCAAAATATTAACATGAATGCTTTACAGAAGAATGGAAAAATTTGTAGAAGCCAACCTCAGTCGGGAAAGATCAGTTTGGATTCTGGAGAAATGTAGGAACACACAAGATAATACTGATCCTACAACTTCTCACGGAAGATAGGTCAAGGAAAAGCAAACCTACACTTATAGTACCGACAACCGTTGACTGGAATACTCTCTTTCAAATACTAAACATGGCAGGGGTAAAACACAGCAAGAAAATGGCTATTTACAATTTGTACAGAAACCAGATGGCCGGTACATGAGTCAAGGGGAACAAAAGTGAAGCAGGGGTTGAGAAGGGAGTGAGAAAGGGTTGTAGCCTGTGCCTGATGTTATTCAATCTGTATACTCAGTGAGCAGTAAAGGAAACAAAAGAAAAAATTGGAGGAATTAAAATTCAGGGAGAATAAATAAAAACATTGAGGTCTGCCGATGGCATTGTAATTGTATCAGAGACAGCAAAGGACTTGGACGAGCAGTTGAAAGGAACGGACAGTGTCTTGAAAGGAGGAACATCAGCAAAAGCAAAAACAGAATAATGGAATGTAGTGGAGTTAAATCAGGCGATGCTCAGGGAATCAGATTAGGAACTGAGATACTTAAAGGAGCAGAGGAGTTTGCTATTCTGGCAGCAAATGATGGCAGAAGTAGGGAGGATATAAAATGTAGATTGGCAATGGCAAGAAAAGTGCTTCTGAAGAAGAGAAATTTGTTAACATCGAGTATAGAGTTAAGTGCCAAGAAGTCCTTTCTGAAAGTATTTGTATGGGGTGTAGCCATGTATGGAAGTGAAACACAGACGATAGTTTAGAAAAGAAGAGAATAGAAGCTTTTGAAATGTGATGCTACAGAAGAATACTCAAGATTAGATGGGTAGATAATGTAACTAATGAGGAGGTACTGAACATAACTGGAGAGAAGAGAAATTTTTGATACAACCTGACTAGAAGAAGGAATCAGTTACAGCTGCATCAAACTAGTGCTTGGACTGAGGACCACAACAACACGGAATGAAAACTGAATCTAATCCAGTCTAATCTCATTTACTTACTGTAAAGTTATTTCATATTTGTGGAGAGATGAGAGAGACAGAATTAACATTCTAAAGGTGGAAAACCTGCCTGACGACGAGCATGTGCATACAAATAAGAACAACAATTATTTTTTCCCATATACATACAGACATGCACAGCAAAAACACTAATTGCATAAAAAACTAACTATTCTACAAAAAAGGAATTAGTGAAGTCAGTACTCAAAAATATAGGAAGGAATATATATGCTTATGAAGATCGATTGATACGCAACAAATAGGAGAGGCACTGAGCGGTAAACAGGTGTGCAGGAAACACATAGAATCATTTTCTTTCATATAAACAGAGCTAACAACCATAAACACACAGCCATCCCACCCTCCCAATTGCAGCATGAATACGGTGACTAAGGATTACAGCTGGTGTGGTTGGTATGGAAGATATATGAAGAGAGGAGCAGAATGAGAATGGATTAGGACAGGCCGTGATGTGATGAAACATGTAGATATATCTAAAGGAAAGTTATGGGACTACTAAGAGAAATGTTGAGAGAGAAAATACTAGGAAAAGATGGAGGAAGGAAAACAACTAGTTATGATCAACAAATTTATATTTCAGGTAAGTCTGACATCAACAAAACATTCACTGCTGATAGCTACATGAAAAGGGTGACATTGGGGAGAAAACCCAGGGTACACTATTCTTTTGCAAATTTGGGGAGCTGGAGTGTGCTCCAAGTCTAACCCTGAACGATCAGTTATACAAGTAGTTTTAGATAAATGTCAGTAAGGTGTCACAAAAGCCTACACCATGGAGTATGGTCAAGATATGGTGGCACAAGGTAGTGGTGTCATAAGCATTATGTAAATTGAAGAAAACTGCAATAAGATTGTAGCATTCAGTAGATGCTAGTCTTATTGCCATTTCCAATCTGACCTGGTGACTGGTTATGGATGAGCCCTCCCAGAAACTACACTGGTGAGTGGATGAAAGACCTTGGAACTCAAGAACCTAGTACAATGAATAGGTCACTATCCTCTCAAGCCATTTACACAGCCCACAAGGCCGATTGGTTGGAATGGAAGTTGGGTCCTCAACAGGCTTAAAGATCGAGATAATGATACCATTCTGCCACCATTGGGAGAATTCTTCACTAAGCCAGATATATTTAAAAACTTTGAGCATGTAATTTTTATGATCCTCATTCAGGTGTCGCATAATTTCATTACGGATCAAGGCATGGCCTGGAGCCATCTCATATGACATGTCAAGGGCACAAAGAAGTGCTTATTCTGTAAATGGCTCATTATATGGCTCTGAGCAGTGTACTGTCCGCTTACATGCCTGGAAGGCCGGAGGGTAAGAGGCATTCACTGACAGCACTACAAAAAGTGGATCACATGTTGCGCAACGGCAGGTGGATGAGTGAAAATACCACCATGCAATTGAAGGCTGAGAATAGTTGGCGACCACTGATGGTCAAGTAATCTGCAAAGCTCGACCCACATCTGAGAGAAGGTGAAATGCATTCCCAGGTAGCTGATGTACTGTTCCCAGCAATCTTTCCTGCTTAGAGCCGTTTGAAGATTATACAGGGTGTCATTTGAATCTTTGAAGAACTTGCTGGTAGCTTGGATTGTCACTGCAGTTTCCTTAGTCCACCACGTAACAGACGATTGATGATATGGGCCCTTGGAGAACATCAGTGGTACTGTTAATTACAGTTGTTATATATAGAAAAACATTGTTGATAGGTCCAGATGGGGCAACAATAAATGTGACACTCACATTGTAAACCAGCTGGTTTGCCGTCTGGAGTGACCGACAAGCCAGTCAGTTTGGAGGGCAGTAGAACTGGAGTATCAGAACTAGAGAGAAGATGTCATTGTCCCGCAGATCATTATGTACAGCCTACTGTAATTAGGCAGCGAAGTTGGGCACGTGAAGTTTAAAATCAATGGCCTAGGTAGAGCCATGTGCTGCACTGACACAGATAGCATATCTGCCACAGAGATAAAATAATTCAAAATCATTAAGTAACTGTTTGATGAGGAGACCACTACCATATTTTCTGGAACTTCTCTACATGGTGTTATGCACCTGAAAAACCACAACACAGGGGAGGGAGGGAGAGAGAGAGAGGGAGAGGGGGACAGGGGATAGTTGCTGAACACATTAAGCAACTCAGCATCAGCCAAATATTGTAAAAAAAATGATATCAATGTTTGTTTGAATCCACGCAGCCACAACCTCCAATCGTGTGAGGAGAGGCATCCTGTCATTTTAGACATTTCAGTGAATGAACATCCAAAAACCCATGGATGTCCTTTCCTGGTTGGCATAGTTCCTACAGAAAGCATAACAGAAATTGAGCTCAGAATAGTGATTACCAGAAAGGTGCGTTTCAGCATGGCGACACAGGCAGAGTGATATAGACACGGCTACAGACTTCAGAATAGAATGATAGTAGTTGTCATTGTTCAGGCAGGTGGCAGTAATACCCATTACAATTCTACTGTACAATGGCCCAGGAGCAACAGGCAGTGAAGAGGCTGCAGTAGTCAATCATGCTCCAATGGCTTCACTCACCACCATCTGTACTGGTGCAATGTCCAAGAACATAGGTTCTGTGTTAGGTAGAGTATGAAAGTCCAGGACCAACAGAATGATCTTTGACTAGCATTCCTTTGAATTGACTTTTGGAATTTTTTAGGTTTTTGAGGTCTGGAAACATTTGTCCAATTTACATAAGGAACAGAAGAAAAGTGGACAGCTTTATGGGCTAAAGTTGCAGTTTCTTCAGCCACTGGCCAATCTCAGACTACAAGTCAACATGGTTCTGAGAGCAGTGTGACCCACAGCAGGGCCATGTATCAGGGGATGCTGGCAAGGAAGAATGCTTCTCTGGCTGCAGAAAGGGGCTTGTGGTCCCCTATACTGATAAGAAAGGGATGATAAAGGTTGCCTGCATCAGATCCAGGAAGGTCTGTTGTAGTAAGGGGTTGATGTGCTCTATATGGGCAGCAAACATTTTTCCCCTATTATCACAGAAGTAGTCATCATGTTAACAAGATGAAGACATTTGTACTTTTCTTCAGATTCAAATAATGAATAAAGAGATGACATATCCCTGATACAAAAGTGCTTATAGGACTGCATAGACAGTGGCACACAGTGTTTGATGCCACAGTGGCAAACAATGATCTTCACCTTTTCTGGAAGTGTTGTCCCCTCAAACGCTAGAATAAATGCTCCTATGTCAACTCTTATGCTTCAGACCCCACTATAAATGGAAGATAAACTATACCCCTCACTGTTCCAGTTGGCACATAGGAGTATATCAAGTCACATTAAATTTTAAGTCTCTGAATTTTGCTGTAACTAGAATATTACTCAAAGAAGTTCACAAAAGGAAGGCTTGGGGCTGAGTGATGTCTGCTGTATTGCTGAGGAGCTCTGTGCCTTTTGCAATGCTGCCACCTCTTCAAATTTATCTCCAATGTGTTCCAAGAAGTAGTTAAGTTTAGTCTTTAGAAAGGTCTCACCATCCATTCTGGTACAGATTAGGTACCATGCCATGCTGATTTCTCTTCCCTCATGGAGTGGTCAAGGATGGGAACACTTTGGTGTTGTATTGGCAAGCATCAAGTGAGAGTTCCAATAAGAAGAGACTGCTAGGGTCCCACAACTGCCAGCTTAATATGTTTGATTCCCTTCATTCCAATGTGTCTGCCCTAGTGTCAATTTTCTGAGTGGGGTCTCTTTTTACAGGTACCAGCCAGCTATGGCCACAGCCAGCTAACATAGTACTACCCTGGTGTCCTAAAAGGCCACTCCTTGGCTTGCATTAAGAATTCACAGATCTGACACCAGCAGCATCCTCCTTGCACTGTCAGGTGGCTACAACTGTACAGGTACATGATGATCCCTGTGAACGGGCTGGTTACCAATTTACATTTTGGTCTGCTGCATAGTTTGCCCATAGCTAGGTGCTCTTCCCTGCACCATCTGCACTTCTTAGGTATTTGAAAAAGAATAGAGGACAAACCTGAGTAGGGATCAAAAGAAATTAAAAATGGGAGGAAGTGATGTAAGGGTCCATTATGATAAGCCAAGGAAAGACCTAAGTGAAAGCCAAATTTTTGACAGTGTGCAAAGATATGGTGAGCAGGGAAATAAAGATGAAGGGGAAAGGAACTGCAGTACAGAAAAGGAGGTTTTTTGGGGGGAAGAAAGGGTGGGGGGCAGGAGGGTGGCTGTCTGGTGCCACTCACAACATCTGCATGCAATCTCTTCCAAAAGACAAAAAAAGTTTTTCACTGTTGTGTTAGCATGTTAAGGTCTGAAGCGGATTTGCTAGCCCACTTAAATACGGTGTCTGAAAACAGCTGATCCAGTATCTGACTCAGTCAATACGATCGTTATTTTTCTTCATTTAAATATCACAGGTAGATAGCTTAATCCTCAGTCTAATACTTCTGCTTCTCCTTCACTGCACAATAAGTCCATATTCTGAAAACAAAACGAACTTGACAACCCAAGCTTATTTTAAAACCAGTTGCATTTACATGGGAGTGAAAATCAGTTGTGAAACTGGCATCTAGAAGCAGATTTCCGGAATCAATTTTGAAGTGTTTGCATGACTACCCAGGAGCGATATTGGGAAACTGGTTTACGAAACCTGGCTTTGAGAGCCCCATGTAAATGGTGACTGAGGCTGCCAGATCCATCCTAAATTGTAGTTTTCTTATTGTCTTTTTTTCTTTATTTGTATTCTGATTCTGGTTCGGGGCTACTCAAGTGTGTATCTGGAAAGGAGGATGAGTGAACTACTCTGTGGCCTACAGCCCATGTCTCGATCAACAACTGGCCGACACTGAGCTGTGAGCAGAGGTAGTCTGCTATGTAGACCCAAAGGAAGGGACTTCTGTTAGGAAGTGCCAGATGAGTGTAACTCTTTTCTAATTGGAGTCTGGGAACTGAAGTCATTGCTGCTATCGTGGGAACTGAGGGGAGAGGATCCTGTTGACTACGGGAAAAGGCATATTCAGAGAGTCAGTGGGGCCTTCAAGATGGGAGATGTGGACATCTTCCCCTTGCTACGAGGGCAGTTCAATAAGTAATGCAACACATTTTTTTTCTGAAACAGGGGTTGTTTTATTCAGCATTGAAATACACCAGGTTATTCCCCAATCTTTTAGCTACACAACACTATTTTTCAACGTAATCTCCATTCAATGCTACGGCCTTACACCACCTTGAAATGAGGGCCTGTATGCCTGCACGGTACCATTCCACTGGTCGATGTCGGAGCCAACATCGTACTGCATCAATAACTTCATCATCCACATAGTGCCTCCCACGGATTGCGTCCTTCATTGGACCAAACATATGGAAATCCGACGGTGCGAGATTGGGGCTGTAGGGTGCATGAGGAAGAACAGTCCACTGAAGTTTTGTGAGCTCCTCTCGGGTGCGAAGACTTGTGTGAGGTCTTGTGTTGTCATGAAGAAGGAGAAGTTCGTTCAGATTTTTGTGCCTACGAACACGCTGAAGTCGTTTCTTCAATTTCTGAAGAGTAGCACAATACACTTCAGAGTTGATCGTTTGACCATGGGGAAGGACATCGAACAGAATAACCCCTTCAGCGTCCCAGAAGACTGTAACCATGACTTTACCGGCTGAGGGTACGGCTTTAAACTTTTTCTTGGTAGGGGAGTGGGTGTGGCGCCACTTCATTGATTGCCGTTTTGTTTCAGGTTCGAAGTGATGAACCCATGTTTCATCGCCTGTAACAATCTTTGACAAGAAATTGTCACCCTCAGCCACATGACGAGCAAGCAATTCCGCACAGATGGTTCTCCTTTGCTCTTTATGGTGTTTGGTTAGACAACGAGGGACCCAGCGGGAACAAACCTTTGAATATCCCAACTGGTGAACAATTGTGACAGTACTACCAACAGAGATGTCAAGTTGAGCACTGAGTTGTTTGATGGTGATCCGTCGATCACCTCGAACGAGTGTGTTCGCACGCTCCGCCATTGCAGGGGTCACAGCTGTGCACGGCC
The DNA here is from genome assembly GCF_023864275.1 of Schistocerca cancellata. Classification (NCBI taxonomy): domain Eukaryota; kingdom Metazoa; phylum Arthropoda; class Insecta; order Orthoptera; family Acrididae; genus Schistocerca; species Schistocerca cancellata. The sequence continues at coordinate 467,131,282 of NC_064627.1, read as the reverse complement.
GGCCCGCACGCGGGAGATCAGACAGTCTTGCTTGACCTTGCGGCGATGATGACACACGCTTTGCCCAACGACTCACCATGCTTTTGTCCACTGCCAGATCACTGTAGACATTCTGCAAGCGCCTATGAATATCTGAGATGCCCTGGTTTTCCGCCAAAAGAAACTCGATCACTGCCCGTTGTTTGCAACGCACATCCATTACAGACGCCATTTTAACAGCTCCGTACAGCGCTGCCACCTGTCGGAAGTCAATGAAACTATACGAGACGAAGCGGGAATGTTTGAAAATATTCCACAAGAAATTTCCGGTTTTTTCAACCAAAATTGGCCGAGAAAAAAAATGTGTTCCATTACTTATTGAACTGCCCTCGTATATACATGATGCCCTCGTATATACATGTGCTCAGATATCATGTTTGCAAAGCTTATTGTCTGGAGAGATGGCATTCATATTTTCAAAATGTAAAAGAGTTGTAGGTTTTGTGCTCCTTTATCTTTCTTTGTCTTCTTGAAACTGGTGCAATCCGAAACAAAAAGGCACTGTCACTCTCTGCAGCTGATACCTATTAGCAGTTAGTCCCAACGACAGTTCTCACGTAGCATAGCATCAGTACAATGTCTTCAAGATGTGATCATTTGTGTAGTGTGAAGATGTCAGCCAAAAATGCAACTATTTAGAGCACTGTATGGGAAGTGGAGCACACAACTTTACATTGCAGACATGTATCACTCCTTTTCCTCTTCAGGTAATATTTTGCCTATGAAAGTCACGACAGCACCAGTAGTCACTCTTATCTTTTGGTCCCAGTTGGATATAGCAGACATTATGGACACCCTGTTATTCCAGGTTTGCATACAATTCTGTCTGTCTGCAGTGTGATGTCATGATGGAAAATCACAGCCTGGCCCTTGTTAAGAATCTTGTGAACAGTGATGGTGACAGAAATGTCACTAAGATTCTCACAGAAGAGCTATGACTTTGATAGAATATAAAACCCAGCTACAGTGCACTTATGGTGTTATTGTTTGTGGCTGATGAGAATTGGTGAATCTAATTTCTTTTGGCAGAACATTTGTTTTTGATAGGATAGTGGGAAGAAAACTAGATGTGCTAATAGTCTGGCCTTTAGTGTACCATAAATCCTATGTCAGGTTGAAAACTGGTAATTTGATAGTGAGTTGCCATTCATTGGAATGTGAATGGGAAAAAAAAACTAGATGTGATGACAGATGAACCTGTAGCAAACTCTAAGCCTAGGTTTGGTAGGAATGTTACAATTTGGTTGACAAATCTCAACATGAAAATGTGGTTGCTGTAATAGATTGATGTGTAGTGTAGCCCAATTTATATGTGTGTCATTGCAATAATCTTATTTCTGAATTTACTGACAATTCTATTTATGTGAGTAAATTGTAACCTAACACAACAAAATACAACCTAATTTTAATCACAAACCATAGGAAATTACAAACAAGCATTCTGACTGATTACTGATAACTGACATGTTTCTTCGTATTCAGTTCACAGACTAGGTACTGGGGGCAGGGGGGCTCAACATAAAGCGTCCAATTCCACCCGTCTGCTTTGACAGATGACGTAAGGGTGTTGTGGCGTGTGATGTCATTACAGCACGGAGTTTGAGTTGGTTGTGTGCGTGTGTGTGTGTGTGTGTGTTTTGGCCAGCCAAAATTTGTTGGTGGTAAGTAATTTTTTTTTTTTGGTCTATTTTTCTCAAGTAGTAATGTTTTGTGTATTTATTGTGTATTGAATGTGTTTTAATTTATGTAGGGATGTTTGAGTTTTTAATTTTTGAGGTGTTGTGGTTTTGGTTTTGTTTTTCCGTAGATGTAGGTGTTGGTTTTTTCATATCAGTAGTTATTGTTGACCTATACAGGCCAAGGGAATTGACCAATTCCTATTTTTGTATTTTTATATGAAGGTATAGGTGTTTTGGTACCATCAGCTGTGGTCAAGGGAAATGTCCCATTCCAATTTCCGTAGTTTTTGCTGTAGATGTTGGTGTTTTGGTATCGTCAGCTGCCGTTGACCTGACCTATACAGGTCAAGAGATGTGTCCGATTTCTGTAGATTTTTCTAACCTAATTATTTTTTTTGTTCATCATCTTGTGTGTTTTGGGACTGTGGTGTTTTTTTTTTTTTGCTGTTGTATTTAGCTTATCCCCTCCCTAAAACTCCCAATTTCCTGTGGTTGTCCTGTTAGTATTTTTGGAGGGAGATGTTATTGTCTTATTTATACATATTATCATGTTTGTTGCCGTGTGTATGTAGTGATATCATAGGAGCCATATTCGAGATGCTTAGAATAGCCATTTCTGCCATATTGGAGATGTCATGGGTCAAAGCAGATGGGTGGAATCAGGCACTTCCATATTTCCTTGGGGGGAGTATTCCTGAGACCAAGGCAGAGAAAATGTGCTGCTGTATAGGAAAGGAAGGGCTACAGAAATGGCTCAAGGCTTTATGCTTGTCACATACTCACAAAAGAATTGTGGGGGACAAAAGTTTTTTTGCAGATGGCTTCTCCTTTGATGGAATAGATCTTGCCTGGTATAGAGTTGGTGTAACTAATGGTAGGATAATGCATATGACAAGTCTCACTGCAGAAGTTGTCACAGGGATAGGACCCATAAGCCAAGGCTCGGGGCAAATCACAATCAATTCCATGTCATGTGGGAGGAATATTACACCAGGGAAATTCAGAATCATAGCCATGCTGAGGCAGTTGGTTAGGGTATTCAAGAAGGGTCAGTGCTAGGTACCTAAAAAAGGCACTAGGGGGACATATTCCTTTGTTGTCAATGAGAATCAAGAGCTGCACACAAGGTGGCAAAATTTCATTGTTATAGTGGATCTAGAGTTACCTACTATTGGTTAAGTCCTATCTCTTTGGCAAAAAGCAGAAGTTAAAAGCATTTCACAAAGATATAAATACTTTTCAATATATAAGAAAGTTAACTGAAGAGAGAGAGAGAGAGAGAGAGAGGGAGAGAGAGAGAGAGACAGACAGACAGAGATCATGAGGCATAATTGGCAGTTAAGCCACCTAGTGCAAGTCATTCTATTTGATTCCACTTGCGAGTGCTGTCCATCAAAGTTACTGGTATTAGCCCCCATTATTCTCATTATACTTGGTTTTTCATATATTGCTCATAATTTGCAGTGATATCAAAAATCAATCACATTAGAAATGTAACTCTCACTTCACTGTTTTCATTGAAAAGATGCAAAAGCTGTTTTCCTCCGCCACCCACCTCTCCCCCCTTCTTTTGATTTTTATTAAAAAAAATGGTCTGTGGCTGTGGTAGTCAACCTGGACCCTATTGCCCATCAGTGGGCATTCCAGCTTTCTTTGTGGGCAAGATATGAGGCAGGTGTTCTAAAAATACTTTCAATACGTTTTCATAACATTTTGACAAATTATTTGGTAGGTAATTAATTATTTATATCCGCTTTAAGTTGCTATAACTCTGCTTTCTTAAAGTTTAGATTTCTTAAAGTTAAGTACTTACTGGTACCTACTTTATAAATGCTGTGGAAAAGTTGGTTGGTCCAAAAATTTTAATACTATCAGACACACAAAAGTGGGTGGTAGGCAGAAAAAGGTTGAATACCCCTGTGTAACGGAATTAGGCAGTTTAGAGAGTGTTAAGAGGATGTAAATGAAAATAAAAAGTGTGAATGACCTGCAGAAACATACAAACAAAAGCTAGAGATGACAGAATACTAGAATTAAAAAGATGCAGCGCTGAGCACACATAGTACACAAAAAAATATGGTAATTATAAGAAGTAAGCTGGGGAACACTCGTGAAATGATAAAATTAACGACTGACTGATGTGGTTAGATTTTTTTAAGAAAGTTGGGCGCCGGCTATATGGCTGAAATGTATGATGTGCCTTTTACTCAAATACCCATAGTCTACTTTAATGTGGTGTGCTATTTTGGAGAAATCGTGGTTTGTATTAAATTAATCATACTTAATAACTAGACAATAAGAATAAGAAAAGAAGTTACGAACTGCGAATCACGTAGGGGCATTTTTAGAAAGTTAACACGACTACTATTCAAGTATTATGTGCATATGTTCTAAAATTCTATGACATCTTCTGCAGTGTACGGAAACTTTCATAACTATACAACAACAAAGAGCAACAATTTACTTGAATATAGCAACGATTTATAGTTAAGATATAAAAACCTTTAAATTACATATTTGAAAAAATAACACTACGAGTTTCTTCAGATTTAATTTACTCACCTTCTTGCCTTAGGATCAAAAACTATGTTCACTTTTGTTTTTCTGTTGATTGGTTTTCTCGGATGAAATACAGTGGGTACCAAATCGTAGTCATCCATCCTTTCAGCTCGAGCTTACAAGATTTAATCGGAATATTCACTGTTCCTTGAAACGCCCGCTATCACAAATTCAACACGAACGCCTTGCACTAATAATTTTTAATACGTATCACCTAATATTAAGTGCTCCTCCCGATCTTTGCTGACCAACTGATTTTCGTCACATCCAACACTTGTCCACAATAGTGAAATTTCGTTCGACAGGCACTTCCCGTACCATTTAAACATGCGTGCAATGCAATGTAACGTGGATGTCACAACAAATTAATTTGGTATACAAGTTATCTTTATTCACTTTTATTACTCGCACGCATAATCAGAAACTGCAAGCACCTAAATTCCTCATTATACTAAACATACCATCGATGCGTTCTGCTGTGCGTAATACTAACCCTTAACATAAATACCACACGATGTTTTCATTTCCAACATGAGTTGTTTACGAAACAGGCGGGGGTGTGGTGAAGCTGTTTCAATTTTGATTGGTTACAACCACCAAAATTTTTTAAATGCCTGGTTAGTTTTCGGCCAATCAGAGAGCAAGACTGGCATAAATTCGGACTCATCAGCAATATGGCTGTCAGTATAAATTTGAGTGTTGTAGGATGCCTTTCTCTCCGAGTAAAATATTTGTTATTGTGTGTTTGTTTGTTTATTTTTATAAAAAACATTCAAGATTCAAGTGAAATGCCAGGATGAGTGTGTCACATACGATTTGAGTGTTAATAACGACAACGTAAGTATTTTAGATGAATTGTGGTGCAGCAGTAGTGTTCTGCATTAAGGTACTTGGTATGGATTTTGTTAAGTCTTTGTTGACAGTTGATGTGAACCATTCAGTATAAATAAAATGATATGTAGAGCTCGCTGTAAATAAAAGCAACGACAACATTTCAGTAGAAATGGAATATCGTAATAAATGTCAAATTAACCTATTTACGATCTTAACCCCTCCATATGGGAGTGCACATTAGTTTCTAACACATTGATGTCGCCTGGCCTAAAATCTTCAGCTTTGCAAGAGAAATTGTCCTGTGTGTTTTGTTGATCCAATTTGATTAATGACGTCTTTTAATTTGTAGGTGAATACTGTACCTGCTGTATCAAAACAAATTCCTGAAAGATGACTTCGAGGTACGTGTTAGTGGCCAAGCCACCGTCTGAGTTATATATAAAGAAACGTGTACGATTACGATGTGGAAAGTACTCTATGGTAAAGTTAAAAGTGCCTAACATACGCCGATGGTCGGAGGAGCCTGCGTTTGCCATTTTTTAAAATTAATGGCGCTTAAAGAAATGTATCAGTAGCAATGTATATTGTGGAAACAAGAGCATTGTTGCCGTCGTGTCCAACCAATAATCCTAATTTTTTTCTAAAGAAAAGAATAAACGTTGTTTCCTGTCTCTAGTCTTAACATATAAATAAGTGTAGGTGCCTCATATTGTTCCATTTATAATATATTGTGGTTTTTATTGTATTTTAATGATAGCTGTTTTCGTAAGACTTCTCTCGTAATTTTTAGGCTGGATCGGCTGTTTGTTCTGTTGGAGACTGGATCATCTCCGGTGACACGCCGTGCTGCAGCTCGGCAGCTGGGTGAAGTCCAGCGGCTTCACCCCCATGAGCTGCATCATTTGTTAGCACGTATTGCCAGTTACTTGCATAGTTCTGCATGGGAAACAAGAATTGCAGCTGCTCAGGCTGTGGAGGCTGTTATATCAAATGTCCCTCAGTGGGATCCACCAGCTCTCTCTAAAAGAACAGGTGATTCATATTTGAGATATCATTAATGAACCGTTTTTGTCGTTACAATTTATAAGTGCCATATTGTCACTGTGTACATGTTATTGTTGTACTTTAGTAACCAATGACGTTTTCCTGTATTTCCTCATTTGCGAGACTGTTGCTTAAAATCCACATTTGGCCTTAGGTTGTTGGTGTCGAAGTTTGTTACAGTCATAGTATTGTTGCCTCACTTCATAGTTTTAGTTGCTTAAGGGATGAGTTGTAGTATTTGTTATACAGAAAGGAATCCTTTTTATTAAAAGTAGAATGCCATGAAGGATGGAAGTGACAACAAATAGTGTCAGTAGTTATTCTGAGGAGACTGGATTTGGGGAAAAAGGAAACTGGCCTTCTGAATGTCAAGTGTGAGTGGTCATACAGTATTTTAAATATCAGAGAGAGGCTTCAGTGTTTTCTGTGTTAACAAAAATAACAATTATGATTTTCACAAAGCGTGGTTGTATAAGGAATAGAGGCAGAAGAAATGTAATTAGTTGTTCAGTATTGTTAGAGGCTTTGGATAGAATTTTCACACTGTGGACTTGCCTTGTTTCTATATGTGTGAGGTGATACAAAACATTTTCTCTATTGCTTGCTTTTTTATGTTAGCATATCATCATATATTGAAATGCTTGCGTTGTAATCTTCTCCATGGCCTCTGTAAGAGATACAACTTGTAATGTCAGCATGATGTGTTAGATTTATTTCTCATGTTTTTTAAAGAATTTAAATCTTGTACTTTTTCAGTAAAGAATGGAAAATTTCATGTGCCAATTGAAGTATAAAGACATGCAGCATTTTATTAAATGTTTGAACTTGGTAGCAAGTCTTTTTTGGAGAATATAATTGTAATGGGAAGCTGTGTTATTTACATTTCATTACACACACAAAATAGTTTCATTTGAATACAATGGCTGGAAACAGCCAGGAAGTGCACAAGCTGTAAGCAAAGCTGTGTCAGGAGGCAAAGGCTATGTGAGTTTGTCTTATCCACAACCGCAAGGTTTTTGGTGAGATTTGAATTCTATTACTCTGAGAAGTAAACATTGTATTGGTTGTACATTAATTGAAACAGTGTCCCAGACTAGGACTTAGGCGGCTGCTGTCACAGTAGTACCAGTATCAGTGGATTCCAATGACAGCTTACCTTTCCAAATCAGTTTGCTTGTACATCCACAATCACAATGTAGCTGATCTCATCACCCAAACATACATATTCGGATGACAGTCGGTGAAATTCAATTCAAATTCAATTGTTTGGTCATACTGGCCGACACAAAACAAAACATGAATTGTGAGAAACTGGTAAGTTTACTCAAAGGAGTAGTTTATGGTGTTTTAAGGATGAAAAATATCATCAGGATATAGTTCGGAGTCTGTAGACCAAAATCTCAGGTTTATTGGAAACCACAAGCAGGCAAAATCTTTATCGGAAATTTTAGTTGTAATTTATGAATTCAAAAAATAGTTTGTTCGAGGGAGGAGGATGGCATATCTTATGATTAGAGATAGTCTCTAGTGGATATGTTTTGGGTTGTGCTTGGTGGACATTAGTTGTCTTACAAATTGCTATTACTGCTTACTGACATTTTTGTGCCAGTAAGGTGGTGATTCTGTTACATGAAATGATTTACAAATGCAGTGTGTGTGTTTCTACATTTCTGTGCTTTAGGTGCTCAGAGCTTCTTATTCAAAACTTTAAGTTTGTCTTTTGCGTGTATGTTGGATGACAGTCATTGATGGTTAATTGACGTATGTCGGCACAACTTCAAATAAATTCACAAATTGTAGTGTTTGTAAACTTGATTTTCAAGGTTGCTAAAAATCATTTTGTGGTATGTAAAGCCAAAAACCCACAGGTGACATGTTCTTTTGGTTAATGAAAGCTAATTTCAAGTATTGTAGAGGTGTGATTTGAGCTCAATTAAAAAAAATTGATACTTGCATTAAAAATGCAGTCACTAGACGTGACACTTTGATATTTGACATCTGGCAATTACATCTTTCCAATATTTAGGCCTCTACCGTGTTATGAAAAGTACAATTTTGAAGTCTTTGTGTGATGTGTTAGAAACTATTTATGATACCTAAAGGACTAATTTGAAAGTTAATATTTTCAGTCTTGTACCTCGAATACTAATTTATTGTATACCGAATTTTGCAGCTATGCTTCATGTAAGTGCAGTCAAAGGCTCTGTAATGTAGTTGATTCCTTTATTAAGGAATCTGAAATAATACTGCCATCAAAACCATTCTTACTCCCTTTCTCAAATCCAACAATCAGGTGTTTAAAGGGTATTGAAGTTTCTGATTATCTGACTGTACTACCAGTATTGCATTAATTTTCATCGTTTTGTATATAATTAAGTGAGCTTCTGTGAACCCATAAATCTGCCTTTCATTAATTAAATAATACTTTCTTATTCACATACACATTTTATCCATGCAGCATATAATAGAAACAATATATACTTCGGCCATGTAAATTATCCATTATGTGCTCATAACCTCATTGGCAGAAACTTTATACAGCAAAGTTGCATATCCTACCACTGTAGCATAATAAACTGTACTTGGAACAATGTTGTTTACAGAGATCCATAATGAGTTATATCATTGAAACTACATACTTTTGTAATATGTATAAATATGAAAAACATAAACTACAGCATGTTAGCTTCGAAGGTGGCAGCCCCTTGTGGCACTAATTGGTGGTGGGAGAAGTAAAGTAGCATCACAAATTTATAGTGATTTAAACTTTTGTTGCATAGTGTTTTATCCTTCATCTCATATATCTATAAAACTTGATTGGTAATTCCAGTAACTGAGGACTGAGTGCACAGTACTTATCACATTCTTTTCGAGACAGATACAGCTCATTTACATGAATTTGACATATCTATGGTAACAAACGCCACATTACAGCTCTCTCCTCCATGCACAGAAGTGTTGTGGTATCCATCCAACCCTTTGAGGTCAAAATCTAACACAATTCATACAAATAATAGATTCTGACCTAACCTCCTTGACCCCACCAAAAACTGATGGAGATCAGATGCACTATGATCAAGCTGTCAGCCGATGTTATCAGGTGACCTCTGGCAGTGGTGTTTAACAACCATTGTTGGTGCCACTGCGAATGCAGCCGTAAGTCTGGAAGTTTGGAATCAGGCTGTGTAATATGCTTGGGTAGTGGATGTAGGCATGCACTGGTCACAGAAGACAGAGATCCGCGTGCTGATCAAGCTCACAGTTATAACTTGTCAAATTCAATCAAATATGGTAAATGATTATGTTGGTTATTGGAGTAAGAATATATGACTTGTTTAGTTAAGTGTTACAGTAGCACAACAAAGTATTCAGTTCTGATAATTGTTGTCTGTCTGTCCCTTTTTTCTAGTATTTTATTAACATATTGTTAAACTGTGGCCACCCTTGAATGTATGAGTGTCCGAATTGGGTTTTGGTTCCATTTACAAACTGAACTATGAATTCCTAGGTTACTGGCCAACATACTTGCGCATCAGATTAAATGATCCGGTCCTTCGATACTGCTGCAAGGAGGCTTGTGTACACTTATCTATAAAGGAACTTTGTCAGCTTCAGTTCTCTTTATTTTTGTTCCGGGAGGGATGAGTGGCAGGTATATTGGGCTAGGCAAATGTGCACAATTTTAGGGGCTTGTGGGGAGTGGGACATGCTGAAGGTGACATGGCAATGTGAAATGAAAGGTGGTGACAACACAGAGGGAGGGGAAACTGTTGGATGGAGGGTGTCGGAACAGTTGGTTACCTAGGACTGAATCCAGGATGATTACACGGGAAGAGAGGAAGTACTGTAGAGGTAACCCCATCTGTGTAGTTCAGACAAGTTGGCTGTGTGGGCAAGTATCTGGACGTCCTGGGTTGTGAAGTAGCCACTGAAATTTAGTATGTTGTACTCTGCTGCATATTATATCACCACTGTTCTTGGCAACAGTTTGGTGGTGGCCTTTTGTGATGGACAGCTGCTTGTTAGTCATACCGACATGCCTGCTTTCACAGGTGGCCCAGCTTCTGGTGGGGGTAGGCTAAGTCCTTGGCAGGAGAGGAAAAGGAAGTGATGGGTAGATGGATGATTTGTGGATTTAAAGTGGACACAGGTGTAGATGGAGCCATCAGAGATGCAGAGGAATGTGAGAAGTTGGTTGAGGAGGACCATGTGGAGTAGACAGGAGAGAAAGTGTTGAGGAATTGGAGGAATGAGGATAGGGTGTCTTGGCCCTGAGTTCAGATCATGAAGATAATGATGAACCTGAAGCAGGCAAGGTTTGGGAGTTTTGGGAGGCTAGGAAGGTTTCCTTTGGATGACCCATAAACAGGTTGGCATAGGATGGTGTCACGCAGTGGCCATGGCTGTACCACGGCTTTGTTTGTATACCTTCCAGTCAAAGGAAAAGTAGTTGTGGGCCATGATATACACTCCTGGAAATTGAAATAAGAACACCGTGAATTCATTGTCCCAGGAAGGGAAAACTTTATTGACACATTCCTGGGGTCAGATACATCACATGATCACACTGACAGAACCACAGGCACATAGACACAGGCAACAGAGCATGCACAATGTCGGCACTAGTACAGTGTATATCCACCTTTCGCAGCAATGCAGGCTGCTATTCTCCCATGGAGACGATCGTAGAGATGCTGGATGTAGTCCTGTGGAACGGCTTGCCATGCCATTTCCACCTGGCGCCTCAGTTGGACCAGCGTTCATGCTGGACGTGCAGACCGCGTGAGACGACGCTTCATCCAGTCCCAAACATGCTCAATGGGGGACAGATCCGGAGATCTTGCTGGCCAGGGTAGTTGACTTACACCTTCTAGAGCACGTTGGGTGGCACGGGATACATGCGGACGTGCATTGTCCTGTTGGAACAGCAAGTTCCCTTGCCGCTCTAGGAATGGTAGAACGATGGGTTCGATGACGGTTTGGATGTACCGTGCACTATTCAGTGTCCCCTCGACAATCACCAGTGGTGTACGGCCAGTGTAGGAGATCGCTCCCCACACCATGATGTCGGGTGTTGGCCCTGTGGGCCTCGGTCGTATGTAGTCCTGATTGTGGCGCTCACCTGCACGGCGCCAAACACGCATACGACCATCATTGGCACCAAGGCAGAAGCGACTCTCATCGCTGAAGACGACACGTCTCCATTCGTCCCTCCATTCACGCCTGTCGCGACACCACTGGAGGCGGGCTGCACGATGTTGGGGCGTGAGCGGAAGACGGCCTAACGGTGTGCGGGACCGTAGCCCAGCTTCATGGAGACGGTTGCGAATGGTCCTCGCCGATAGCCCAGGAGCAACAGTGTCCCTAATTTGCTGGGAAGTGGCGGTGCAGTCCCCTACGGCACCGCGTAGGATCCTACGGTCTTGGCGTGCATCCGTGCGTCGCTGCGGTCCGGTCCCAGGTCGACGGGCACGTGCACCTTCCGCCGACCACTGGCGACAACTGTGGAGACCTCACACCCCACGTGTTGAGCAATTCAGCGGTACGTCCACCCGGCCTCCCACATGCCCACTATACGCCCTCGCTCAAAGTCCGTCAACTGCACATACGGTTCACGTCCACGCTGTCGCGGCATGCTACCAGTGTTAAAGACTGCGCTGGAGCTCCGTATGCCACGGCAAACTGGCTGACACTGACGGCGGCGGTGCACAAATGCTGCGCAGCTAGCGCCATTCGACGGCCAACACCGCGGTTCCTGGTGTGTCCGCTGTGCCGTGCGTGTGATCATTGCTTGTACAGCCCTCTCGCAGTGTCCGGAGCAAGTATGGTGGGTCTGACACACCAGTGTCAATGTGTTCTTTTTTCTATTTCCAGGAGTGTAGTTGGTAAGGTGTATAAAGTACGGGGTGGTGTTTTTGGAGTCTGATGTACATTGGAAGCGGTAGTGTTAGATAGTGGAAAGGCTACAGGCATGAAGGATGTTGGTGTATAGGGAAGGGGCATCAAATGTTATGAGAGTAGGGATCCAAGATGTAAATAGGTGGGCATGATGGAGTGTCTGTGAAAGAATTGGTTGGCATCTTTGAAATCAGTGGCTAAATTTTGAGAAATATGTTGAAGGTGTCGGTCAGTGAGGGCCTAAATTCTGTTGGCGGAAGCACAATAACCAACTACAATGGGGCATCCAGGATTTTTTTGGTTTGTCGATGTTGGGCAGCAAGTAGAAGCTAGCTGCACAGCTACGGCATCTTGTAGAGTGAGCAGAGGTAGTTTTGGGGTACCTGTCCTGTAGAGAAGTGCTTTTGTACTACCAGGTTTATGAAGGACAGGGACTGGCAGAATTTGAAAAGGTGAAAGTCATTGTGGAAGGAGGGATGGGATCCAGAGAAAGGAGTGGGTTTTAGCCATTGAGAGGGGTACTTTTCTTTTCAGAACAGTACCCGTTTTTCTGGCTAAAACCCAGTGTCACATGCTGCCCATACCATGGAACCCCCCCTACACACACACACACACACACACCAACCTAACATAAAAATTCCTTTCACTGGATCCCACTTCTCCTTTCACAGTGACCTTCACCTTTTTAGATTCTCTCGGTCCCTCCACACAGTGCAGATAGCAAAGGACGCCCAGTAGAAATTTGGAGAAGAAATTGAAATTCAGGGAGCATAAATAAAAAATTTTAATGTTTGCTCATGACACTTAATTCTGTCAGAAGTGGGAAATATCTTAGAAGATCAGCTGAAGGGAATGGATTGTGTCTTGGAAAGAAGTTATCAGATGGGTATCAGTAAAAGGAAAACACGGTTTGTGGGGTGTAGTCAGATTAACTCAGGCTTGCTGAGGGAAGTGGAGGGAGAAATGATACACTGAAAGCAGTAGACAATTCAGCTGTTGAAATTAAGTAAGTACTGTGGTGGGTGTAAGGAAGACAGGCCTATTGAAATCCATAGTGACAACCTCAAGAATACCTTTCCTGAAAAATTAAATATATTAACTTTGAATATAAATTTATGGCTTAAGAGGTCTTTCTGGAAGTATTTGTTTTGAGTGCAGCCTATATGGAAGTGAAATACGGATGATAAACAAGACGATGCACTTTAATAAATTTCACATGTCTTGAACACACTTTTTATTATTTCTAAAATCACTTTATTTGTTTTGACATTCCATCATTTTCAAATGCTTTAAAATACAACACAAAACTGGTATCTAAGATTTGAAAATTGTTACATTTCACCATTGATTAGAGACGTAGTATAATGAGTAGAATATGGTTTTGTAGTTTATATGTGTTATATCAATCATATAAAATTGTTCTAAAAACAAAGATGATGAGACTTACCAAACAAATGTGCTGGCAGGTCGATTGACACACAAACATACACACAAAATTCAAGCTTTCGCAACAAACGGTTGCTTCATCCGGAAAGAGGGAAGAAGAGGGGAAGACGAAAGGATGTGGGTTTTAAGGGAGAGGGTAAGGAGTCATTCCAATCCCGGGAGCGGAAAGACTTACCTTAGGGGGAAAAAAAAGGACAGGTATACACTCGCGCACACACGCGCACACACACACACACACACACACACACACACACACACACACACACACACACATCCATCCATGTGCGGAGTCCACATATCGCGATCGAGAAGGCTCTTCACCCTCAATGAGTGACTGTGTGGTGTGCAGTGTCCAGTCACGGAATAATTGGTGCGATATTCCTTGATGGCATTGTGACTACAGAACAGTATGTGAAGGTTTTGGAAGATGATTTCATCCCTATTATCCAAAATGATCCTGATTTCGACAAGATGTGGTTCATGAAAGATGGGGCTCAACTCGTTCGAAGTAGGGGAGTTTTTTGATGTCCTGGGGGAGCACTTTGGGGACTGCATTCGGGCTCTAGCATACCCAGAGGCTACTGACATGGGCCCCTGTTGGCCACCATATTTTTCGGATCGAAGCACGTGCAACTTCTTTTTGTGGGACTATATTAAAGACAATGTGTACAGCAACAGCCCCAAAACCTTTGCTGAGTTGAAAACAGCCATTCAGGTCGTCATCAATAGCATCGATGTTGCAATACTTCAGCGGGTCATGCAGAATTTCACTATTCGTCTGTGCCGCATAGTCGCCAATGGTGGAAGGTGTATCGAACATGTCATCACCTAAATCCAAATATCTGTAGTGCCGTTTACATGTTGATTTGTGTGCATGCCGTAGTTTTTAACTAATTTAAGTTCTTTTTTGTATAGTTCAAGAATTGTCACCCTTGGTAAGCTAGGAAACCATACTCAACTCATTATATTGTGTCTTTAATTAGTGATGAAATGTAAAATATTTTCAAATCTCATAATACCAGTTTTGTGTTGTATTTTATAGTGTCTGAAAATGTCAGAATGTTGAAACACATAAGGCAATTTTGAAAATAATAAAAAGTATGGTCAAGACATCTGAAAGTTATTAAAGTTCATGCAAAAAGCTGCTTCGTCTCATAGTATTTTCATGCAGATTGCAAACAATAAGATAGCAGAAACGTTTGAAATGTGGTATTACAGAAGAAAGCTGAGCCGGCCGGTGTGGCCATGCGGTTCTAGGTGCTTCAGTCTGGAACCGCGTGACCGCTACAGTCGCAGGTTCGAATCCTGCCTTGGGCATGGATGTGTGTGATGTCCTTAGGTTAGTTAGGTTTAAGTAGTTCTAAGTTCTAGGGGACCAATGTCCACAGATGTTAAGTCCCATAGTGCTCAGAGCCATTTAGAAGAAAGCTGAATGATGAGAGCGTAGATTGAGTAACTAATGAAAAGGTACTGAATCGAAGAGGGGAGAAAAGTTTTGTGGCACAATGTGACTAAGATAAGTAATAAGTTAACAGGATGCATCTTGAGGTATGAAGGAATAGCTCACTTCATAATGGAGGAAAATGAGGAGTAATAAAATTGTAGTGGAGACAAACTCAAGAATACAGTTAACAGGTTCCAATGGATGTATGTTGAAGTAGATATGAGAACATTTGGATTGGATAGACTATTGTGGAGAGCTGCAATAACACAATCTTAGGGCTGATAAATACAAGAATAACAGCAGCAGTTTTCGATTGTTTTGGTTTTCATACTCTACAATTTTGTTTGTAGTTTTGAAACTTTTTGTAAAAGTCTGCAATAAGTGACTAACATTTGTGGTCCCCAGCAGTTTGTTTGGTGGTGGTAACATGCAAAACTGTAGATATAGCTCTTTAATATAATTTTTTTGTTATTCAGTTGACAGAGATGGTGCTGCTGTGCTGGCAAGGACTGGTCGAATGACTTTTGAAAAATTTGATATGTGCAAAGTTTTGACAAATGGAGGTCATTTAATGGCTTCAGAAGGAAAGGAATTTGATCAAGATGAGGATTTATCAGGTAAGTGTTGATTTTGTACGGAAACCCTTTTTTGTAATTTGTAGTTGTATGGCTTGTGCTCCAAAACATTTTATCATGTATGAAAAACTGAAGTAACAGATAGCTTTGAGCGATGATGGGGAGGGGGCAAAAGATAAATAAACCTATTTGGAAACAAAAACTAAGTTTATGAAATGTGTTGTGGGTTAGCTGCCAATGGAAGATAAGAACCTATCAGTCATTTTTTGTTTGATATAATAAATTTCTTTACTTTGCACGCATTTGCTATATTGTGTGATCCTTCAGAAGGCATCCCCATATCAGTGTTCTTTGCATCCAACGCTACTTTTCACTGGCAGCCAATGAAATTTAGACTCTGTGTGATTGCCTTGCTGAAGCACTGGATGTTGATAACTGCTGTCCTCCAGACTAAGATGTGGCCTTACTGCTGTGGTGATGCTTTTTCATTCATTATTGTTTCATTTACACTTCACAATATGGAAGGTTTATGCTCCTTCTCTGCCACCATACATTTGCAAACCTCATCCCCTCCAGGCTTCCTGAATTTGTTCCTATTGTTCCTTCTCTCTCTCTCTCTCTCTCTCTCTCTCTCTCTCTCTCTGCACCTCTCTGTCTTCTGACGGTAGGATATGTGAACTATAGTATTGTAGGACAGGCAAACCCAACCGGCCATCAGGCGTATATCCTAAGGAGTGGTGGGAGGAAACTCTACTAATGCAATGCAGATACTGTGATTTGTAATATGATATGGTGCAAATGTCAGAGGGGCTGCAGTCTGTGTGTACACTTGACTAGGTTTGGTGAAATGATGTTATATACAGTTAAGTAAGTGGCAGTCACTATCGTCCTGTTGGGACAAGCAAATAGAAACTGTAGGGGATGACAGTTCGGATCAAGCCAAGTATTTATATAACCAGGGCCATATTGAGGTTGTGGCAAAGGCCACTGGCAAGGATGCAGGCACAGGTAAGTTGCAAAAACAGACCCAACTCCATGCTGAGAGAGAATGAGGGGAATGAAACTGTAAACATGCACTGTAGTCAATGTCATTTCAGCCCAGTAGCATCCTAAAGAAATCACAATTACCAAAGAGATGTCACATGGATTGTGTGTCAACTTTGTGCTTTGTTCATAAAGCTGCCACCTACACAGCTAGCTCATGTCTGTCCATGGAGTTTTTGCTGCTGCTCCGCTATGGTATGGTAGAGTTTTAAAGGTTGGCCAGCAAGTACTGAAGCAAATGTGCTGTTTAACTGAAGGCTTATGACTTTTGGCCCTCTCTGCCAACCAAGGACTGGAGTGAAAATGTTTAAGCTAGATGAGATAATAGGTAAAATGGTAAACAGGTCTCACATATAACACACCATATCATCTCACTTTAATTTCTCGTCAGGACTGCATTAAATGAGAGCTGTGTATGTGCTCTGCCATACACGCAGCAGCTTTTGGTGCCTAATGTAGCACAAATATCAATACAACTGAGCTAGCCAACAGAATAACAGCTTTCAAATTATATGGAAATATCCAGGAGGTTTCTTATTCAGAAATCAGATTTGAATTTTTTTAATGAACATATCGTGGTGAGCCTTGTTGAAGGAGGAGGAACATCTACTAGTAGCTTTTGTAATTTAACTTCTGCAGGATCGTGACATACGATACTGCTGCTTCTGTTGGTCTGAGTCTCAGGACTGTCATGCAGATGTGGAATTGATGGGTTCATGAGAGCCATATTCAGTGGCATTCAGAATCTCAAAAGCACTCCCACCTCCCTTCTCCATGCGCACACAGGCACGTGCTGCCCTCTTCCTCCCCCCTTGCGCGCGCGCACACACACACTCACTCTCACTCTCTCTTACTTGTGATTACATAACAAGCAATGACAAGCACGGGGTGTTGAGCTGTTGCAGTACTACTGCGCTACAGTCTTACTATCTGATTATATCGTTTCTCAGATTTTGTCTGTAGAACAGACTCCTAGTTGACAACCTGGCTTGCTTGTAGAACATCAGTTATCATTTTTCCTCACTTGATTTATTTCTTATTTTCAAAATATTATTTTACGTTAGTAATTTTGGTTTACTCATGTCTGGTCCTGACATCTTGTTTGATTTCCACTTTTCTAAATTTTTTTACAGGAGTGCAGGTCATGTGTCATAGTAGCCAGCTCATATGGGGTTTGTTGGGTATCTGCACAATAGTAACACCCTGACTACACAGGGATCACGTTGTAGATGCCCCAACTGTTACCTCCCTGTGCATGCTGAGGAATAGGTGCCTGTCCTTTGGGAGCACTGGGACTCTGGGCAGTGGCCATCAAGCCAGATAACCATTGCTCTTGGTGGGTGGTGCCCATGGGGAAAACCCTTGCATGGAGCAGACGGCTTCCTGGCAGAGGTCTTGCATAGTAAGAAGACTCGAGTTACCAGCCGGTTGCAATGAGGCCCAGCAGTCCCTTCAGACAGCTGTGACTGATTCAACACTAGTTATTATGACCTCAAGAACTGCCCCCCTTTCCCATGTCATGTGAGGACAGTAAAATCAAGTGGGCTGCAGAAACTTACTCTCCTCAGCTCCGTAATTGCCCAGGGACTGGTGGATTGTTCTTTCTAATCATTAAGCCTATGTTCTTTGTAGGTAATATCAAAAATGCATGTGCAGAAATCTCTTTCCTAATTAAACTAAGAAGAAGTTCTGTCTTAATGAAAGTAGCAACTCCTACCCAGCTTCAAGTGTTAGTTTTGTTGTAAGAAACTTGACTACATAAGTCACCAGACTGCTCAATGCTTTATGCATGTAAGCTCCTGTTGTAAGAACAATCCCATGCTTACTCCCAGAGTAGAGAGTAAGCATGGGACCTGCAGATCTCTCTACTAGTTTGACTTCCAAGCTTCAGATGTTTCAGGGTAGCAACAGTTTGACCAAGAAAGGAGTATTCAGTTTTTGAATTGTGGAAATTTGGAATAATCCAGAGAACTGATGTGTATCTGGTTAATTAATGGAGTTTGTATTCATAATGTAGAAACACCTCAGTAATAAAAGGTTATCAACAGTCTTGGTGTAAGTTTAGGAGACATAGCAATTTAGTTATTCTCTCTTAATGTGGGTAGTACTGGATATGCTTTGCATAGGAGAGGCTCGATGCTTTGACAACCTTGTACAGGTTGCCTCTTTAGTAAAGAGATGTGATAAGTCTTAAAATTTACAATATTGGTAAAACAATAGGAAAATAATGTTCAAAGAATCTTATCCCTGGTATGTTGTTGTATTATGCCTTGTTTGCCAATTTCACAGTGTTTGATCATTAGTGAGCTTCCATTAAATTTCAGTTACTGAATATGAAAATAAAATAAAGAAGAAGTGATCACAAAATGCACAGTATGGTTACTTTCTACTCAGACTAGGTCACCTCTTTGTCAGTTAAGAGATGTGAAAATGGAATATCATTCACTAAGTGGGGAAAGTTGTGTTTACACATTTGATAATCATTGGCATGCAGTCAATTAATATCCTAAGGAATATACTCTTCTGATATACAGAGTGTTTATAAATTATTTATACAAAAGTTACCTCTAATTGTGAAAAGGATAAATAAATTGCAGTAGTCTTTGAAACAACATTGAATGCAATATGACTTCAAGTTTTATTCCCACCTAACACATTTAGTTTATGACATTCCCACTAGCTGGCATGTACCAAAGAGTTATTCCAACAGTCATCATGGAGTCGTATAATGGTGCAGACCATGCACAGTGTTATTCATGGTTTCATGAATCCATACCTGTGGTAAAATCATACGTGTATATGCTTGAATGTTATCTAATACCTCAATCACAACTTGATATGGACACACAATTTACTTTCCAGTATGATGGTACGCCATGAAGTTTTCACTTATCTCTGTAGGAATGTGCTGATGACTTGGATTGGACATGGTGGAACAATATTCAGATCACTATGATCACCTGATTTAACTCCAGTTGACTTCTGTTACATTAAACATAGAGTGTTGTTCCTTTACTTCTGGGAAACCTTGTTGAGCTGCAACAACGAATATTGCACACAGTTGCAACCGTACATTAATACTTCCTTTATAGAATTTGACAGGAAACTGATTACAGATGGGATGTTTGTTATGTTATAAAAGTTAGCCACAGTGAACATTTGTAAATAAAAGTTGAAGATATACTGCATTCACCGCTGTATCAATTATTTCTGTAATTTATTTACCTTTTTCACAGTTAAAGGTTATTTTTGTATAACTAATTTATAAACACCCTGTATTGTTAGAAATTTGTACTTTCACGTGCTTATTTTTCACACTGCCATATTGATAATCTTTAGTTCTT
The DNA here is from genome assembly GCF_023864275.1 of Schistocerca cancellata. Taxonomy (NCBI): domain Eukaryota; kingdom Metazoa; phylum Arthropoda; class Insecta; order Orthoptera; family Acrididae; genus Schistocerca; species Schistocerca cancellata. Next base: position 467,111,376 of record NC_064627.1, on the reverse strand, counting down.
TGTTTTTTATTGTAGTATCAAGCATATCTGAAGGATGTTTAAATACCTACTGAACCACATCTCCCCCCCCCCCCCCCCTCTTTTTCTCTATTTCAATTTCACAATTCAACCCCCCCCCCCCCCCAAATCAAATAAATATATATATAAATAAAGAAATCACAAACTTGCTAGTAAAATATATATATATATATATATATATATATATATATATATATATAAGAGGGAAACATTCCATGTTGAACCATTACACCAACAACCTGAAAACAGGTTTTGCATCCCGTAAGTACCCTCCCGACCTGGTACAGAAGCAAATAACCAGAGCCACTTCCTCATCTCCTCAAACCCGGAACCTTCCACAGAAGAACCCCAAAAGTGCCCCACTTGTGACAGGATACTTTCTGGGACTGGATCAGATTCTGAATGTGGCTCTCCAGCAGGGATACGACTTCCTCAAATCCTGCCCTGAAATGAGATCCATCCTTCATGAAATCCTCCCCACTCCACCAAGAGTGTCTTTCCGCCGTCCACCTAACCTTCGTAACCTCTTAGTTCATCCCTATGAAATCCCCAAACCACCTTCCCTACCCTCTGGCTCCTACCCTTGTAACCGCCCCCGGTGTAAAACCTGTCCCATGCACCCTCCCACCACCACCTACTCCAGTCCTGTAACCCGGAAGGTGTACACAATCAAAGGCAGAGCCACGTGTGAAAGCACCCACGTGATCTACCAACTGACCTGCCTACACTGTGATGCATTCTATGTGGGAATGACCAGCAACAAACTGTCCACTCGCATGAACGGACACAGGCAGACAGTGTTTGTTGGTAATGAGGATCACCCTGTGGCTAAACATGCCTTGGTGCACGACCGGCACATCTTGGCGCAGTGTTACACCGTCCGGGTTATCTGGATACTTCCTACTAACACCAACCTATCCGAACTCCGGAGATGGGAACTTGCTCTTCAATATATCCTCTCTTCCCGTTATCCACCAGGCCTCAATCTCCGCTAATTTCAAATTTCCTCCACTCATACCTCACCTGTCATTCATCAACATCTTTGCCTCTGCACTTCTGCCTCGACTGACATCTCTGCCCAAACTCTTTGTCTTTAAATATGTCTGCTTGTGTCTGTATATGTGTGGATGGATATGTGTGTGTGTGCGAGTGTATACCCGTCCTTTTTTCCCCTTAAGGTAAGTCTTTCCGCTCCCGGGACTGGAATGACTCCTTACCCTCTCCCTTAAAACCCACATCCTTTCGTCTTTCCCTCTCCTTCCCTCTTTCCTGATGAGGCAACAGTTTGTTGCGAAAGCTTGAATTTTGTGTGTATGTTTGTGTTCGTTTGTGTGTCTGTCGACCTGCCAGCACTTTCATTTGGTAAGTCACATCGTCTTTGTTTTTAGGTATATATATATATATATATATATATATATATATATATATATATATATATATATATATATATATTTGTAAGTTCTGGGAACACCTATATAAATATTTCAGAATAACTTTGATGTCATAAAGTGTTTGTGAATGTAGTTCTTTGTTTCTTCCATAAAATGCAGGAACATGTCCACTATAAATTTAGTGAAATCAATTCAACTCTTCTTAAAGGCTGCTTGGAGAGTATGAATTCTTTCATATAACTTGAAGGCAGTGTTTGGAACAATGCATACGAAATTGGCTATTGAAGGTCCCATTATCCATATTTGGGAAGGGAAATTGGGTAATCTTTATATATATAGTTATAATAGAAGGAAACATTCCACGAAGGAAAAATATACCTAAAAACAAAGATGATGTGACTTACCAAATGAAAGTGCTGGATAATAGAAGGAAACATTCCACGAAGGAAAAATATACCTAAAAACAAAGATGATGTGACTTACCAAATGAAAGTGCTGGTAATAGAAGGAAACATTCCACGAAGGAAAAATATACCTAAAAACAAAGATGATGTGACTTACCAAATGAAAGTGCCGGAACAGACATATTATGTCTGCTTGTGTCTGTATATGTGTGGATGGATATGTGTGTGTGTGTGCGCGAGTGTATACCCGTCCTTTTTTCCCCCTAAGGTAAGTCTTTCCGCTCCCGGGACTGGAATGACTCCTTACCCTCTCCCTTAAAACCCACATCCTTTCGTCTTTCCCTCTCCTTCCCTCTTTCCTGATGAGGCAACAGTTTGTTGCGAAAGCTTGAATTTTGTGTGTATGTTTGTGTTCGTATGTGTGTCTGTCGACCTGCCAGCACTTTCATTTGGTAAGTCACATCATCTTTATATATATATATATATAACAAAGATGATGTGACTTACCAAGTGAAAGTGCTGGCAGGTCGACAGACACACAAACATACATATATATATATATATATAAGTTCTGGGAACACCTATATAAATATTTCAGAATAACTGTGATGTCATAAAGTGTTTGTGAATGTAGTTCTTTGTTTCTTCCATAAAATGCAGGAACATGTCCACTATAAATTTAGTGAAATCAATTCAACTCTTCTTAAAGGCTGCTTGGAGAGTATGAAGTTATAATAGAAGGAAACATTCCACGATTACCCAATTTCCCTTCCCAAATAAGGATAATGGTACCTTCAACAGCCAATTTCATATGCATTGTTCCAAACACTGCCTTCAAGTTATATGAAAGAATTCATACTCTCCAAGCAGCCTTTAAGAAGAGTTGAATTGATTTCACTAAATTTATAGTGGACATGTTCCTGCATTTTATGGAAGAAACAAAGAACTACATTCACAAACACTTTATGACATCAAAGTTATTCTGAAATATTTATATAGGTGTTCCCAGAACTTACAACAATGTTAGGTGAGCTTTCAACAAGAATAAGTTCATGTATAGAATTTTTTAACAGAGGTACTGAAATAGAAATGACATTTTCAGTTTCCAGCAATATAACAGTTCTTGCATATATTTTTGGCTCAATCAGGCACATGCATTCTTAATCCAGTAATACGCCTAAACTGTGCATTGAGTCATGTAGAAATCTGTTTCTTTGACCCCTTCAATGATGAGAAATCAGTTAATAATGTGACATAGACCGTATTTTGAAACTGTGAATACACAGATGATGCCACATGCAAGTTAACAGCTATTTTGGAACACCCTTCACTTGCCTCTTTGAACTTACATGTAACTATTTTAGGTGGCCCAGTCCACTCATTTCTAAAAGTGTATATTTTGGTTAAATCCTTCATGTCTTTCAAATTGCAGTTATACATAAGATTTTTGTAATATATGAAGAGTCTCAAACATTTTGGGTCAAGTTGCAATAGGTGATAATGGGTCCACCGTCAGTTGTATTGAGACAGGAAACCAGTGGTTGGAAATCCATATTTGTTGTGTTATGGGCATACTCAGCATACATTGCATAAAGACAAGGTAGCTCATAGTAAGTGTTCAAAGTGATGACCATCAGATTCAATGCATGTATTGCAATGGCACATTCAGTTGTGCCACACTTGCGCGAAGATCCCCTGTGTCTGTTGTAGACAGGAACAAGCAGTGGGTGATGAACAATGTACATCCCTGACCACCAGACACATTGTACACAGCTTATCTCATAGCATGTGTCACATGACAAGCAAGTGCATTGCGCTGGTGCATTAACCTGTGTCTCGTGCACACCACTATCCCTGGTGGCTGTTGTCCATTGCATCAGACAGCTTGTGATGCGTCCATTGCAAGATGTGTTCCTGTGTACAGTGCGTGACACTTGATCAAAGATAGAATGTTATGATGAGGGTTGGCAGACTTGCATTTAATGTATGGTGTGGCAGGATGTAGAGCCCATAAAGCAGCACAAATGTACAGAGAACACTTTCCCAGTAGGCATCATCCTAATGGAAAGTAGTTCATCGCCATGGATACCGACTTACTAGAGAAGGAGCCATTCACATTATAGAGAGCTGCCCAAGGTTCCCACCAAGGACATGTTGGAACAACAGATTTCGAGGAGAGCTGTTGGATTGTGTAGCCAACCATCCAGTAATACCTTCTTAGGGTACAATATGGAGAGTACTGCTGGAGTAGGTATTACACCCCTGTCGTAAAGAATGTGTGTAAGCAGTGGGAGCAACGAAGTTCGAGCCTTGCCTTCATTTCTGTCAGAAGATTATCCACTATAGTGCTGAACTTCGTACAGTTTATGTTGTTCGTGGATGAGGCCTCATTCATCTGTGACTGTTTTCAACAGTTACCACAGTCACACATCAGTGGTCACCAGCAGTGATTCTGTCAACATAGGGGTGGGCATCGTCCAAGAAGAGTTAATAGGACCTTATCTGCTGTCTCCTCATTTGACTGGTCCATGTTACCTGGTGTTCCTGTGAAATGTGCTGCCATAGTTCTTGGAAACTATGTCTCTTGTTGTCTGCACAGTGAACTGGTTTCAACACAACTGTGCACCAGCCCACTTTGATGTTAATGTTCGTGAGCTCCTGAACAATACGTACCATCATCATTGGATTGGAAGGGGAGGTCATGTCCCATGGCCTGTGCGATCACCAGATCTCACAGATCCTCCTACTGGGTCAAGACATTGGTGTATGAAACCTCCATAGAAACAAATGAAGACAGGCTTGCTAGGCTCCTAGCTGCCTGACTCCCTTTACAACAGACACAAGGGATCTTAGAGGTAATGCAGCATAAGTCATGCACCCTTGTTATGCATACATTGAGACTGATGGTTGTCACTTTGAGCAATTACTATGAGCTACATTGTTATTCAGTGCACACTGTGTATGTCCTTAACAAGATAAATATGCATTGCAAATAATAGATTTCAGCTATCAGTCGTCCTTTTTAAATTTTATTGGCAGATCTCGATTTCAGCTAGAAACTAGCCATTCTCAATGCAATATCATTCTTGATCAATGCATGTAATGCCTGTTGGTCGGGCTTCATCCACAGTTCATTGAATACTATTCAACATGCATTTATCAAAAATGATATTGCATTCTTAAAACTTGCTCTGCGATATCAGTGTACTGGCACTGTCATCTGTGCCAGGATTTGTAATATATTTTGATGTAATACTGTTACTGACTTCTTAATTTCTATTTATTTCTTTTCATTACTTAGCATCAGCTATGCGGGAGAGAATGGCAAAGCAACGACAGTTGCTTAATGCGCGTCTTGGTTTAGATGTATCAAGTCGTCTTGGCATAGATATGGAAGACCTAATATCTGCTGAAGATTTTAGCACCTCGGTTACTGATGGATCTGTTTCCTTTCTTGGTTCATATGGTGTAAGTATTATATGAGGGACAACTCTAGATAGATTGTTGCTTAACATTGTTGACAGTGTGTGATATCTGTCTAGTGCAAGTGAAGTAATTATACTAAATCTTAAGTAATACATAACTGTTCCTTGCGCTGTCATTTGCATATGAATGGGAAATTTTACTTTCTTTCTTGTAAAGCATGCTTAAAATAATCAAATGTTGATTTATATTTGAAATTAAACTACTAGAACACCTTTAAAGAGTGAAGTATCTAGTGACATTATTAATAATTATTTTGGCTCTAATAGAAAATTTGAGATGATCTCTGTACACCATAGTTTTGCACAAAATATGAGTAAACAACACTAAGCACTACCAATAGATTTATTTCATACTGTGGCAGTATATTTTTGAACAATAATTTTTGTTATGTCTAATATATACTGTAGGAATATCAACAATGTAGGAAAAAGACAGATCACTATTTACTGTAAAGAGGACGTGTCAGGTTGCAGACAGGCGCAATTAAAAGACACATGAAGTTTTCGGCCACAGCATTCATCAGTAAAACACACACACACACACACACACACACACACACACACACACACACACACACACACACACACACACGAGCAAGCACATCTCATACACTCACGACCGCCAGCTCCAACATCTTGGGCTGGAGTGCGACTATCACATGGGGTGCAAGCAGCAGTATGGAGGGGGTGGGGAAGGGGAAGGGATAGCAGTGTGCAGGTGAGGAGAGAGACGAGTGCTGTCAGGTGGAGTGTGCAGGGACTAGATTGCCAACAGTCACAGCATCAGGTGGTTGTGGGGCAGGGAGGTGGGGAAGAAAGGAAAGGAGAGGAGTTAGGAAAGACGGGCAGATGCTTTGGCAGAGGGTGGCAAATAAACCTGGTGAGAGATGAGAATGGGCAGGTGATGTGACAGAGGGGGTGGAAACTGTTGGGTGGAGGATGTGAGGACAGTGTGTTACTGTAGGTTAAGGGCAGGATCACTACGGGAGTGGAGAATGTGTTGTAATGATAACTCCCATGTTTGTAGTTCAGAAAAGCTGGTGGTGGAGGGAAGAATCCGAGTGGCTCAGGCAGTGAAGCAGCCACTGAAATCAAGTGTGTTATGTTCAGCTGCATGTTGTGGTACAGGGTGGTCTACTTTGCTCTTGGCCACAGTTTGGTGATGGCCGTTCATCCTAATAGACAGCTGGGTGGTAGTCATACCAATATAAAAAGCTGTGCAGTGAATGCAGAAGAGCTGGTAAATGACATGGCTGCTTTCACAGGTGACACGGCTGTTGATGGGGTCAGATAAACCTGTGACAGGACTGGAATAGGAAGTGCTGGGCTTGTGGATTGGGCAGGTTTTGCATTTGGGTCTTCCACAGGGATATGGTCCTTGTGGCAAGGAATTGGGCTGGGAGTGGCATAGGGATGGACTAGGATGTTTCGGAGGTTGGATGGGTGACAGAACACCACTTTAGGAGGGGTGGGACGGATCTCTGGTAGGATTTCCCTCACTTGAGGGCATGGTGATAGGTTGTCAGGGTTCTAGTGAAGGAGGTCGTTCAGTTGGTCCAGTCTGGGGAGGTGATGAAGGGGGCACTCCTTTGTGGCAAGTTCTTGTAGTGCCTTTCTGTGAAGGCCTTGGTGAGACCCTCAGCATACTGAGCAAAGGAATTTTTTTTCACTGCAGATACACCGTCCCCAGATGGCGAGGCTGTGTGGGAGGGATTTTTTGGTTTGAAAGGGGTGACAGATGTCAAAACGCAGGCACTCGTGGTGGGTTTAATTTGGACAGAGATGCGAATTGATCCATCAGAGAGGAGGCGGCCAACGTCTAGAAAGGTGGCATGCTGGTTTGAGATGGACCATGTGAAGTGGATGGGAGAGAAGATGTTGAGGTTTTGAAGAAAGGAAGATAGGGTGTCTTGGCCTCGAGTCCAGATCATGAAGATATCGTCAGGTGAACCCGAACAAGACTAGGGGTTTGGTGTTTTGGGAGGCTAGGAAGGTCTCCTCTAGATGGCCCATAAGGTTGGCATACGAGGATGCCCTGAGGGTGCCCATGGCTGTGCCACAGATTTGTTTATATACCTTCCCTTCAAATGAAAAGTAGTTGTGGGTTAGAATATAGCTAGTTACTCTAGGAATATACTAAAACACCCTATGTATCACACACACACACACACACACACACACACACACACACACACAGGCATTCAAACAATAATTCTTCCTGCGCTGTATACGTGAATGGAATGGGAAGAAATCCTAGTAACTGGTACAGTGGGACATACCCTTTGCCACGAGCTTTATAGTGATTTGCAGAGTATGGATATAGATGTAGATGTTCTTATCAATTTGTCTATGTGATAAACACCTTCCCTCTTATTTGTTACTAATTTGGCCTGAAGACTGACCTATTGGTTTTTGAGAATGTAGATTATATCAGGTATTTATTCTGTTGTGTGCAATTCAGGAGCTACATTTTCAGTGATGTCATTGACAAGTATTATGTATTTTATGGTCATGCTAACTTGCTGCCTTTTTATCATTAAGTGACATTCCTGTGTCACTATAAATTTATTTTATTTAGATTTGTGATGTTTATTCATTCATGCGTAAGTTATTTCTTGCTTTTATGACATACTCTTAGCAAATTCATTGTGTGACATCTAAGTATTTTAGGATGTGGTTTGTTCGTGACTTAGCCTGCATCTACTGTTTACATTTCTGGATTTTATTACTTTTGTAATATTTAATTAAAATAGAGATTATTAAATCTTGATATAGGTTTATCATTGTTAACTGTAGCAAGTGCAGTCACAGTTCCTCGTACGCTGTATAACTGTTATATATACTTCATTTTGCTGGTAATTTTTGAGGAAGTGGGGAGTGAAAGGTTTAGTTGACAACAGTTATGGTGGATTACAGACTACAATTGGGTGCTGAAGTTAATACTCACTTCATACCAGTTTCGCTGCATGCAGTTTCAGCAATGTCCCATATGCCACAATACGAAGTTAATCATTTCAAACTGTAACACTATGACACTCAGAATGTGGCATGAATAATGAGTACAAATCCATTACTTTTGAATGCGAAAGTCATTCTGTCCCACAACCACAATTGACTCTCATGCACAATTGTGAATCTGCTTAACAGTGTGAGAACACATTGTGAATAATTAGTCTGAATATACATAGTCAGGGGAAAAAAATTGCAGTGCCAAAAAATAAAAAATATAGAGTGAGCAATAAAACTTGGGAATACATTCGTCTAGGTAACATATTTAAGTGATTAACATTGCAAGATCACACATTAATATAAGTGTGAGAGAAGCCATTGTAAATGTGAAATGCCAGTACATCGTTAATAACCAGTGTAACCACCAGAATGTTACATGCAGCTTACGTGCATTGTGTTGTACAAGTGCCGGATGTAAGTTTGTAGGCTGGAGTTCCATGCCTGTTGCTCTTGGTTGGTCAACACAGGGACAGTTAACACATTGACTGCCATGATGAAATTTGGACCATGCGTTGCTATGCCTCATTGAAGTCACGAATATTACTTGTGAAGCCAAATTGATTTTTTGCATCAGATGTCTTCTTTTGAACATATATAATTAAGTTACTGGATAAAATGTCAACTTGTGACTGATCTGGACCGATAACAGGTGTGAGCTATATATGGCTCACATGGCCAAACGACGTCGTTTTAAAACAAACATGATTTAAAACCACAATAGGTATAAAAAAATCATTTTTCAAGAAATGATTCAAACCCTTAGTTTATTAGATTATATTAGTTACATATAATATTATTTACAATTTTTTAAATGGGCCTGACAATAATGTTCATGAATAAAGATCTTAGAATATTCTACTTCTTCAATACAGCATTGTGAATGTCCCTAAAACATTAAAGCTTTCGCAACCCACGGTTGCTTCATCAGGAAGGAGGGAAGGAGAGGGAAAGACGAAAGGATGTGGGTTTTAAGGGAGAGGGTAAGGAGTCATTCCAGTCCCGGGAGGGGAAAGACTTACCTTAGGGGGAGAAAAGGACAGGTATACACTCGCACATATACAGACACAAGCAGACATATGTAAAGGCAAAGAGTTTGGGCAGAGATGTCAGTCGAGGCAGAAGTACAGGGGCAAAGATGTTGTTGAATGACAGGTGAGGTATGAGTGGCGGCAACTTGAAATTAGCGGAGGTTGAGGCCTGGTGGGTAACGGGAAGAGAGGATATATTGAAGGGCAAGGCCCCATCTCCAGAGTTTTGATAGGTTGGTGTTAGTGGGAAGTATCCAGATAACCTGGACGGTGTAACACTGTGCCAAGATGTGCTGGCCATGCACCAAGGCATGTTTAGCCACATGGTGATCCTCATTACCAACAAACACTGTCTGCCTGTGTCCGTTCATGCGAGTGGACAGTTTGTTGGTCATTCCCACATAGAAAGCTTCACAGTGTAGGCAGGTCAGTTGGTAAATCACGTGGGTGCTTTCACACGTGGCTCTGCCTTTGATCGTGTACACCTTCCGGGTTACAGGACTGGAGTAGGTGGTGGTGGTGGGAGGGTGCATGGGACAGGTTTTACACCGGGGGCGGTTACAGGGGTAGGAGCCAGAGGGTAGGGGAGGTGGTTTGGGGATTTCATAGGGATGAACCAAGAAGTTACGAAGGTTAGGTGGACGGCAGAAAGACACTCTTGGTGGAGTGGGGAGGATTTCATGAAGGATTGATCTCATTTCAGGGCAGGACAGTGTGCGATTTGTGCTTTTACCAGTGGGGGTGATGTCTTGGGGGCTAGTATAATTACATATGTTACTAGCTTGGACCGTGGAGTTACCCATGGTTAAACAGTTATTTATAAATAGATGTTAATGCCGAAACTCACTATTCACGCGTATGCACTGTCAGAAAAGCCATCCCTTGTTATATCTTTAAAAGTACATTATAGGTAAAGCTTATTTACAAAATCATCTACATACAGGTATACGACGGGAATTCAAAAAGTAAAGGCGCATTTGTGAAAAGCTGTACTTATTCTGATGATAGAAAACTGAAACATGCGTTATTTTTCTACGTAACCTCCCTGGACTTCAATGCAGTTTTCACGACGTTTTATGAGGTTTTTTTTTTGTTTTTTTTTTTTTTTATTTCATCAGAAAATACGTTTTTCGGTTGCATCTGTAACCAATTTTGCACCACAGCAATGACGTCTTCTTCACTTTCAAATCTTCTTCCCTGTAGTGCTTCTGTTAAGGGTCCAAACATGTGAGAATCACTTGGAGCCAGGTCTGTACTGTATGGTGGATGTTCCAGCACCTCGAATCTCAACTCCTTTATTGTGTCGGCTGTCCGTTTGGCAGAATGTGGGCGAGCGTTATCTTGCTGCAGGATGACACCTCTTCACAGTTTTCCACGACATTTGGATCTGATTGCAGGTTTTAGTTTCATACGCAACACATCACATCCACCATACAATACAGACCTGGCTCTAAAGCCTCGTTTACGCTGGGGCGCCATCTTGCAACATTGTGGCCTGCTATGGAAATGTGGCGTGCGTAGTCTTGAAGCATGCTACGACAGGCAACATCTTGCGGCGTATGTTGCATGTGGCAGGTTAATTTATAGCAAAGCAACAGAATTCGTGCCACACGTGTGTCGGTCGTACAGTATAAAGGATGATAAAGTATCGCGGCGGCGGCCTACTTGGTACTTGCACATGCAGCTAACAACGGAAATGAAAATCAAAGGAAAACGATGGTGGAAGAGGAGAGTATTTAAAGAAGATCCACGAAATAGTATCGTAGGAACTAGAAGCAGACGATGGTGCGTTATTTAGTAATGTGTGCTTTCGTCCCAGGTGCGTTATTCCGCACCATACCGTTGCCAAAAGGTGGAAAATGTTCACACAGGTACCGGGCCGGTCACCACCCTGTGTCAGGGCCAGGTGTGGGACTTTCAGCCCCCAGCTCACCCAACTCTGCGGTACGACTGCTGCGGTATGACTGCCACACTACTTCCCTCGCAAGTAAACAGATGCCGCACCTTAGACGAAAGCAACAATGACAACATGAGAATGATGATTTAGTTCTAAATGTTTTGAAATGCTTAACTACTACATAATACTTTTTCAAAATTAATTAGCAGACATATTAATAGTATTAATAGTAAGACTGTATTAAAAACTTTCAGTGTTCTGCTCCACAAATTTAAATTATATGTAAAGTTTTACCCACTGCGTGGGAAATAAACATCCCAGGTTGGGATGCATAAACTAAAACCGGAGGAGGGGATGGTCTGATGCAGAGGGGCGGAAATCCCCCCCCCCCTCCCTCCCTGCAAATCGCACACTGGGGCAGGATTTGAGGAAGTCGTATCCCTGCTGGAGAGCCACATTCAGAGTCTGATCCAGTCCCGGAAAGCATCCTGTCACAAGTGGGGCACTTTTGGGGTTCTTCTGTGGGAGGTTCTGGGTTTGAGGAGATGAGGAAGTGGCTCTGGTTATTTGCTTCTGTACCAGGTCGGGAGGGTAGTTGTGGGATGTGAAAGCTGTTTTCAGGTTGTTGGTGTAAGGGTTCAGGGATTCAGGACTGGAGCAGATTCGTTTGCCATGAAGACCTAGGCTCTAGGGAAGGGACCGTTTGATATGGAATTGGTGGCAGCTGTCATAATGGTGGTGCTGTTGCTTGTTGGTGGGTTTGATGTGGACGGATGTGTGAAGTTGGCCATTGGACAGATGGAGGTCAATGTCAAGGAAAGTGGCATGGGATTTGGAGTAGGACCAGGTGAATCTGATGGAACCACAGGAGTTGAGGCTGGAGAGGAAATTCTGGAGTTCTTCTTCACTGTGAGTCCAGATCATGAAGATGTCGTCAATAAATCTGTACCAAACTTTGGGTTGGCAGGCCTGGGTAACCAAGAAGGCTTCCTCTAAGTGACCCATAAATAGGTTGGTGTACGAGGGGGCCATCCTGGTACCCATGCTGTTCCCTTTAATTGTTGGTATGTCTGGCCTTTGAAAGTGAAGAAGTTGAGAGTCAGGATGAAGCTGGCTAAGGTAATGAGGAAAGAGGTTTTAGGTAGGATGGCAGGTGATCAGTGTGAAAGGAAGTGCTCCATCGCAGTGAGGCCCTGGACATGCGGAATATTTGTGTATAAGGAAGTGGCATCAATGGTTACAAGGATGGTTTCCGGGGGTAACAGATTGGGTGAGGATTCCAGGCATTCGAGAAAGTGGTTGGTGTCTTTGATGAAGGATGGGAGACTGCATGTAATGGGTTGAAGGTGTTGACCTACGTAGGCAGAGATACATTCTGTGGGGCTTGATAAGCAGCTACAATGGGTTGGCCGGGATGATTGGGTTTGTGAATTTTAGGAAGTAGGTAGAAGGTAGGGGTGCGGGATGTCGGTGGGGTCAGGAGGTTGATGGAGTCAGGTGAAAGGTTTTGTAGGGGGCCTAAGGTTCTGAGGATTCCTTGAAGCTCCTCCTGGACATCAGGAATGGGATTACCTTGGCAAACTTTGTATGTAGTGTTGTCTGAAAGCTGACGCAATCCCTCAGCCACATACTCCCGACGATCAAGTACCATGGTCGTGGAACCCTTGTCCGCCGGAAGAATGGCGACCGATCAGTTAGCCTTCAGATCACGGATAGCCGGGGTGTCATCTGTGGTGATGTTGGGAGTAGGATTAAGGTTTTTCAAGAAGGATTGAGAGGCAAGGCTGGAAGTGAGAAATTCATGGAAGGTTTGGAGAGGGTGATTTTGAGGAAGAGGAGGTGGGTCCCACTGTGACGGAGGACGGAACTGTTCCAGGCGGGGTTCAATTTGGATAGTGTCTTGGTGAGTTGGATCATTGGAATAGGATTAGGATTATTTTTCTTCGTGGCAAAGTGATATTTCCAGCAGAAAGTACGAGTGTAGGACAGTAAATCTTTGACGAGGGCTGTTTGGTTGAATCTGGGAGTAGGGCTGAAGGTGAGGCCTTTGGATAGGACAGAGGTTTCAGATTGGGAGAGAGGTTTGGAGGAAAGATTACTACTGAATTAGGGTGTTGTGGTTCCAGATTGTGTTGATTAGAATTTTGAGGTTTTGGGGGGAGTGGAGCTGGAAGTGGGAGATTGAGTAGACGGGAGAGACTGGGTCTGTGTGCAATGAGAGGAGGTTGAGGTTTGCTGGAAAGGTTGTGGAGGGTGAGTGAGTTGCCTTTCCGGAGTTGGGAAACCAGGAGATTGGATAGTTTGAGGTGGAGGGTGGCATGCTGTTCTAATTTGTGGTTGGCCTGTAGGAGGATGCTCTGAACAGTCAGGTGGATGTGGGAGAGGAAAGATTGAGGACTTTTATTAAGGATAGGAGTTGACGGGTGTGTTCATTGGCTGAGTTGATGTGTAGGTGAAGGATTAGGCGGGTGAGGGCTATGGATTGTTCAGTTTGGAACTGGTGTAGGGACTGGTGGAAAGAAGGGTTACAGCCAGAGATGGGAACTTTAAGTGTGAGGCCTTTGGGGGTAATGCCAAATGTCAGACAAGCCTGAATAAATAAAATATGGGAGTGTAATCTGGCTAGGGCAAACATGCCTGACCCCACTGACACCCCGCACCCCTACCTTCTACCTACTTCCTAAAATTCACAAACCCAATCATCCCGGCCAACCCATTGTAGCTGGTTATCAAGCCCCACAGAATGTATCTCTGCCTATGTAGATCAACACCTTCAACTCATTACATGCAGTCTCCCATCCTTCATCAAAGACAGCAACCACTTTCTCGAACGCCTGGAATCCTTACCCAATCTGTTACCCCCGGAAACCATCCTTGTAACCATTGATGCCACTTCCTTATACACAAATATTCCGCATGTCCAGGGCCTCACTGCGATGGAGCACTTCCTTTCATGCTGATCACTTGCCATCCTACCTAAAACCTCTTTCCTCATTACCTTAGCCAGCTTCATCCTGACTCACAACTTCTTCACTTTCGAAGGCCAGACATACTAACAATTAAAGGGAACAGCATGGGTACCAGGATGGCCCCCTTGTACGCCAACCTATTTATGGGTCGCTTAGAGGAAGCCTTCTTGGTTACCCAGGCCTGCCAACCCAAAGTTTGGTACAGCTTTATTGATGACATCTTCATGATCTGGACTCACAGTGAAGAAGAACTCCAGAATTTCCTCTCCAGCCTCAACTCCTGTGGTTCCATCAGATTCACCTGGTCCTACTCCAAATCCCATGCTTCTTTCCTTGACGTTGACCTCCATCTGTCCAATGGCCAGCTTCACACGTCCGTCCACATCAAACCCACCAACAAGCAACAGTACCTCCATTATGACAGCTGCCACCCATTTCACATCAAACGGTCCCTTCCCTAGAGCCTAGGTCTTCGTGGCAAACGAATCTGCTCCTGTCCTGAATCCCTGAACCATTACACCAACAACCTGAAAACAGCTTTCGCATCCCGTAACTACCCTCCCGACCTGGTACAGAAGCAAATAACCAGAGCCACTTCCTCATCCCCTCAAACCCAGAACCTCCCACAGAAGAACCCCAAAAGTGCCCCACTTGTGACAGGATACTTTCCGAGACTGGATCAGACTCTGAATGTGGCTCTCCAGCAGGGATACGACTTCCTCAAATCCTGCCCTGAAATGAGATCCATCCTTCATGAAATCCTCCCCACTCCACCAAGGGTTGCAACCCTTGTTCACAGTACGAGCAGCCCTTAGCGGCTCGCCATCTCACAACTGTTCATGACGTCGTCTTTCCGGATTAGATCTTTTTTAATATGTGACTTGTAAGTACTGCATCTTTTGAAGTCAGTACAAACTTTAATTTTATTAATGTACTGTATACCTAATATGTTTTAGAACAGTTAGTCTAATTCTGAAGACAACGCTCATAGTAGTGTCGAAACCAGGTCAATTTTGACTTAATATTTGTGACCAAGGGCTTATTTGTTCCAATATCTTTCATCATTTCTAAAACAACCATCATTCTGTGCATAACTCTGTGAATGGTCATCTGTTCGTTCATAATTGTATCTTGTTTAATTGTTGTTTTGCTGACTCCACTACAGGCGCTCAAAATTATCTTGCCGTGGTGTTTTGTATAATTGAAAGTATTGATTGCGTAGTGATGTGTCTTCTAAAGGGTCAATGACTTGTAATAGCTCACTGAAATCATTGAATGTTACATGGTGCCCACTGCCCTCGTACTTTCCACAGCAAATGCTTTATCAAAATTGTAATCAGATAATCATCGCTGATGGGATGTTCTATATAACTCTTCCATTTTCAGTATTTTTGAAGGAAGATGCACATTGACCCTTTGCCACAATTAAAGTTGTGCATTGAAAATAATTTTTCTTTTTATGCTTCACAGTTTCTCTTGTAACCAATCCTTGTGGAGAAACACATTTTCAAAGCAAACAAATATAGTATATTGATCACGCACACAGTTTCCCCATTTTCTAGTACATGCACTCATGTCGTTCCCAAATATTTTTTTCTGACTTGTTCTGAATTCTCATGAACGCAACTCTAAATTGTATCATGAAATTAGTTGGATGTAATTGTTTGTGTGGATTCTCTTTGAATGAGCAGATTATTGACAATAATGATTGTACAATAACCCGCACCGTGATTTTCTTGCATTAACTTGCTGGCGAATTAAGTTTGTATCAGCTCACATGTCACAGATTTTTACATCTTTCAGTGTTCTTTTCCAGCTCATGTGATTTCGATTCTAAATTTGAATATAATTAATGCACACCTGATACTTCTGTAATAAAATAATTTTTATTTTGTTTGCATTTATTTTCACATGAACTACTTCACTATTCCCTTACTATACTGCCCATTAAATCTAGTTAAACAGTTTCCTATTGTGAGTTTACTTGGGCTTGTATTTTGGTCCCATGCGCTTCTGTTTGCTTAGCAATGTGTGTTAACCACATGCTGGAATTCAGATTGTTGTGCATCGACTCACTAAATCCATTCTTAAATTATTGAACTTATCCTGAATCTCATTATGATTATCTACACTACTGGCCATTCAAATTGCTACACCACGAAGATGACATGCTAAAGATGCAAAATTTAACTGACAGGAAGAAGATGCTGTCATATGCAAATGATTAGTGTTTCAGAGCATTCACACAAGGTTGGCGCCAGTGGCGACACCTGCCACTTGCTGACATGGGTAAAATTTCCAACCGATTTCTCATACACAAGCAGCTGTTGACCGGCGTTGCCTGGTGAAACGTTGTTGTGATGGCCTCCTGTAAGGAGGAGAAATGCGTACCATTACGTGTCCGACTTTGATAAAGGTCGGATTGTAGCCTACCGCGATTGCGGTTTATCGTATCGCAACATTGCTACTTGCGTTGGTAGAGATCCAATGACTGTTAGCAGAATATGGAATCGGTGGGTTCAGGAGGGTAATACGGAACGCCATGCTGGATCCCAACGGCCTCACATCACTAGCAGTCAAGATGACAGTCATCTTATCCGCATGGCTGTAACGGATCGTGCAGCCATGTCTCGATCCCTGAGTCAACAGATGGGGACGTTTGCAAGACAACAACCATCTGCATGAACAGTTCAACGACGTTTGCAGCAGCGTGGACTATCAGCTCGGAGACCACAGCTGCGGTTACCCTTGACGCTGCATCACAGACAGGAGCGCCTGCGATGGTGTACTCAACGACGAACCTAGGTGCACGAATGGCAAAACGTCATTTTTTCGGATGAATCCAGGTTCTGTTTACAGCATCATGATGGTCGCATCCGTGTTTGGCGACATCGTGGTGAACGCACATTGGAAGCGTGTATTCATCATCGCCATACTGGCGTATCACCCGGCGTGATAGTATGGGGTGCCATTGGTTACACATCTTGGTCACCTCTTGTTCGCATTGACGGCACTTTGAACAGTGGACATTACATTTCAGATGTGTTACGACCTGTGGCTCTACCCTTCATTCGATCCCTGCGAAACCCTACATGTCAGTAGAATAATGCATGTCCGCATGTTGCAGGTCCTGTACGGGCCTTTCTGGACACAGAAAATGTTAGAGTGCTGCCCTGGCCAGCACATTCTCCAGATCTCTCACCAATTGAAAACTTGTAGTCAATGGTGGCCGAACAACTGGCTCGTCACAATACACCAGTCACTACTCTTGATGAACTGTGGTATCGTGTTGAAGCTGCGTGGGCAGCTGTACCTGTACATGTCATCCAAGCTCTGTTTGACTCATTGCCCAGGCGTATCAAGGCCGTTATTACAGCCAGAGGTGGTTGTTCTGGGTACCGATTTCCCAGGATCTATGCACCCAAATTGCGTGAAAATGTAATCACATGTCAGTTCTAGTATATTTGTCCAATGAATACCCGTTTATCATCTGCATTTCTTCTTGGTGTATCAATTTTAATGGCCAGTAGTGTATTTTGTTAAAATTTACTCCCAATTTCAGATTACTTGCCTTTGTTTGTTGATTCGATCTTTTGTATCAGCCATCAAACATCTCAACATTTTCTCATTATCATCTAGTTCTTTGTTCAAATCTGCACTCAATTTTTATTATCTGCCATAGTTTATTATTATTATTATTATTATTATTGTTGTTGTTTTACCATATCTTCCCTTCCTACATTATCATCACAATTGTTGGCTACTCCTGCCTCTCTCAATTCAATGTGTCTGTTCAAGTTTGAACTTTCATTTTCAGTTTCCTCTACAGTTTGATTTCTGCTGGTTGCTACTGACCTATTAAGAACTTTCATGTTGAAATTAACCTGGTTGACATTGCCTTCCTTGTCTAATACATTGACAGTTCTAACTTTGACTAGCTTATATGGGCGCGCGCGCTCACACACACACACACACACACACACACACACACACACACACAGAGAGAGAGAGAGAGAGAGAGAGAGAGAGAGAGAGAGAGAGAGAGAGAGAGAGTTATAATTCAGCTAGTAATTCAGTGTCTGTATCGTTTTTCCTGTCCAACATTGTTTGAAAAATCAAAGTGCCACTGTAAATTCCAAATTCAACACTATACATTGACATTGGTGATTGGGCTCCGGATCTGCAGATTGTTGTATGATACAACATCTTTGACACCAGTCTCTATGTATAACACAACTGGTTGCATTACTCATCTCTGCTCAGATGGCCAATTGTCAACTTTCTGTTGCTGGTAATTTTGTTTTAGGAAAGAAACAATGAAATATCCGATTGATAAATTACTGACAGAATGGACTAATGATTTATTATGATGGTATTACTCATTTCAAACCAGTTCAACTACACTCAGTTTAGCAAAATCCTTTATGCCACAGTACATTGTTAATTGTTTCACACTGAAACTTTAAAACCTTCAGAAAGCAGCACTTGTAATTAACCTGAATTCATTACTTCCAAACATGCGTATTTCATACAAGTGCAGCCAATCAGTAATAGTGACACTAACACATCCTACTGTGACTGTGATCAGTAACATGGGAACACAGTTTGAATAATTATCCCAAGTATATTATTTGAAGAACGTTTATTGTGAACACATCTGCGAGAGCAGCCAACCGATTCATACTCACTACTGCAACTGCCCACTCAGTACTACCATGCTACACTGTGTGTCAGAAGTATCCGGACACCCCCAAAAACACACATTTTTCATATTAGGTGCATTTTGTTGCCACCTACTGCCTTCTGCCAGGTACTCCATATCAGTGACCTCAGTAGTCATTAGACAACGTGAGAGAGCAGAATGGGGCACTCCGCGGAACTCATGGACTTTGAACGTGGTCGGTTGATTGGGTGTCACATGTCATAAGACTGTATGCAAGATTTCCGCACTCCTAAACATCCCTAGATCCACTGTTTCCTGTGTGATAGTGAAGTGGAAACTTAAGGGACATGTACAGCAGAAAAGCGTACAGGCCGACTTCATCTGTTGACTGACAGAGACTGCCAGCACTTGGAGATAGTCATAATGTGTAATAGACAGACATCTGTCCAGACCATCACACAGGAATTCCAAACTGCATCAGGATCCACTGCAAGTATGACAGTTAGGCGGGAGGTGAGAAAACTTGGGTTTCATAGTAGAGTGGCTGCTCATAAGCCACACATAATGCCTGTAAATGTCATCGATACCTCGCTTGGTGTAAGGAGTGTGAATATTGGATGATTGAACAGTGTAAGAAGTCTGGATTGATGAATCATGGTGCACAATGTGGCGATCCGATGGCAGGGTGTGGGTATGGCAAATGCCCGGTGAACGTTATCTGCCAGCATGTGTAGTGCCAATAGTAAAATTCAGAGATGGTGGTGTTATGGTGTGGTCGTGTTTTTGTGGAGGGGTGCTTGTTTTGCGTGGCACTATCACAGCACAGGCCTACATTGATGTTTTAACCACCTTCTTGCTTCCCACTGTTGAAGAACAATTTGGGGATAGCTATTGCTTCTTTCAACATGTTCGAGCACCTGTTCATGTTGTACGACCTGTGGTGGAGTGGTTACGTGACAATACCATCCTTGTAATGGACTGGTATGCATAGAGTCCTGACCTGAATCTTATAGAACACCTTTGGGATCTTTTGGCACACTTGACTTTGTGCCAGGCCTCACCGACTGACATCAATACCCGCACTCCGTGAAGAATGGGCTGCCCTTCCCCAAGAAACCTTCAAGCACTTGATTGAACGTATGCCTGTGAGAGTGGAAGCTGTCATCAAGGCTAAGGATGGACCAACACCGTATTGAATTCCAGCATTACCAATGGAGGGCGCCACAAACTTGTAAGTCATTTTCACCTAGGTGTCCGGATACTATTGATCACATAGTGTATGTCAAGTGCATGCACTAAACAACAATCACACACAACAATCATAAATGCTTTACATGGCTGAACCTGTGGTAGCTGCAGTAATATAACACACACCCTGTGTGATGCTAAGCAATAAACTTATTATTTTTTTTTTCACAAAATACAACTGAAATATTGAAAGAGGAAGGAGTAGGGTCGTCATATACTCTATCTCTTATAATATCAGTGGCAGTTTACACTCCAACCATTTCATTTCTCTTTTAATTGCTTGTTTCCTACTTGGAGCAAGAGGTCATCTTACCACATACTGTAATTTTATTATTCACCCAGTATTTTAGTTATTATATTTCCTTATTTCTGAGTGTAATGCTTTTCTACAACATATATGTATTTTATGCATCTCACGCCTACGATTGTTGAAGTTTTCAGTTAATAATTAGTTGTGGTCTCCTGCCTTAATGACCCCCTGTGTTTCACACAATTACTGTCATTACCATAATATTGGCAATGATTATATTCAATTTGCTTTTACAGTCATAATGCATATAAAGGTATGATTTTTATTTTTCTGTGGTTGTTTTGTTATAAGAAGACAATTTTTTTTTCCAGAAATCTGTTGGAGAAGTAGTGCAACAAGAGCTTTCACAGGTAGAAGGAATGAGTTCCCGTGAAATGAATCGTGCTCGCCGCCTGGCCCGTCAGCAAATGACCAAGCAAAGGTCACGTGATACTAGTGCACAGAATCAAGAAGAAACGAGTACAGTTAGCATTTCTGTAGAAGAACCAGAAAGAAAAAAGATTAAAATAGAAGACACAGGTCAAGATGATATATTGTCGGTGACCTCTCATAGCCACGTGGAAAGTACTCCAGATGGAGCAGGTGGTTGGGGAGTTGATGTGAGTGTGACTTATGAAGTTTTTTGTTGGAGAAATGATGCTCAATTTCATTACGCTCTTCAAGCATGATTAATGTCTCTTAGAACTTCATGCCACTTTTGTGCTTTACTGCATGTTTTGGTAAAGCTGTAGGAATATTATGAGACATAGAGATAGAGACTAACAAATTAAAGACTGTGTAATATAAAGACTGTCTAACAAATTAGAATCAGACAACACGTGTGTGTGTGTGTGTGTGTGTGTGTGTGTGTGTGTGTGTGTGTGTGTGTGTGTGTGTGTGTGTGTGCGCGTGTATGCTGTCTGATTCTGACAAAGATTTGGTAGACAGTCTTTATATTACACACATGGCCAAGGTCTCTGACTGCTGGGGCAACACTGCAAGCAGCAGTGTGTGGTGGGAGAAGTGATCTGGGGGGTGGGGGTAAGGAGGAGGCTGAGGTGGGGAGGGGAGGGGTAGCAGGGTAGGGCTGGTGGGCAGCAAAATGCTGCATGTGGGAGCATGCAGGGATAAGGTGGAAAGAGGGTAGGGCAGCTAGGTGCAGTGAGGTGGTTAGACAGCAGTAGGGGGAGAGGGGAGGAGGAGCGGGCAGTGGAAGGAGACAAATTAAAAGTCTGTAGGTGTGTTCATGGAATACAAAGTTGTGCAATGTTGGAGTGGGAACAGGGAAGAGGATAGGTGGATGTAGGACAGTAGGAAGGTTGAGGCCAGGAGGGTTATGGGAACAAAGAATATACTGCATGAAGAGTTCCCACCTGCACAGTTCAGAAAAGCTGGTGAAAAGCTGGTATTGGTAGGAAGGATCCAGATCTCAAAGCATGTAAATCAGTCATTAAGATGACAAAATTGTTATTGGTCAGCATGCTTGGCAACTGGATAGTTCAGCTATTTCTTTGCTCCAGTTTGTCAGTGGCCATTCATGTGGACAGACAGCTTGTTGGTTGTTGAGCCCGTGTAGAATGCAGCACAGAATGGTTTCACAAGTAGCCTTGCCTTTGATGGGAGGGGTGATGCTTGCAACCAGACTGAAGTGGGTGGGAGTATATATGGGACAGTTCTTGCATCTAGTCTATTACAGAGATATGAGCCATGAAACAAGGGTTCGGGAGCAAGAGTTGTGTAAGGATAGAGAGAATATAGTGTAGAGTCAATTGGCAGCGGAGTACTACTGCAGGAGAAGTAGGAAGGATAGTAGGTAGAACATTCCCCATTTCAGGGCACAACAAAAGGTAGCTGAAACCCTGACAGAAAATGTGTGTTGCTCAAGTCCTAGGTGGTACTTAGTAATGGTTACTGAGTAATGCTCCTCTGTGGCTGAGCAGTGGAGCTTTGGGAGATGGGGGTGACTGGAGAGATAAGGCACAGGAGAGTTTCTGTATAAGTGGAGAGATAAAGCACAGGAGAGTTTCTGTATAAGGTTGGGAAGGTAATTACGGTCTGTGAAGGCCTCTGGGAGACCCTTGGTATATTCTGAGAGAGACTACTCATCTCCACAGATGCAACAGCCATGGGTGGCTAAGCAGTATGGAAGGAAATTCTTGGTATTCACTGAGTGGCAGCTATGGAAGTGGGAGGTATTGCTGGTGGTAGGTAGGCTTGATGTGGACAGAGGTATTGTAGCTGTCTTTGAGGTGAAGGTGAATATTAAGGATCGTGGAGTACCAGGTGAAGCAAATGGGGGAGAAGGTGTTGAGGTTCTGGATGAATGTGGACAGGGTGTTCTCACCCTCAAGTCCAGATCAGAAAGATGTCATCAGTGAACCTGAACCAGGTGAGGGGTTTGGGATTCTGGGTAGTTAGAAAGGATTCCTGTGGATGGCCTAGAAATAGGCTAGCATAGGTGGTGTCGTGTGGGTGCCATTGCCGTACTCCCGATTTGTTTGTAGGTTATGCCTTCAAAGGAGAAGTAACTTGGGGGGAGGATATAGTTGGTCATGGCAACTAGGAAAGAGGTTGTAGGTTTGGAAATCGTTGGGCTGTCAGCCTACTCCCTCAGGTTTCATCTAGTTTCCTCACACTTCATCTGTTTCATCCTTCGCATGGTTTTTCCACGTATTTTGGTGTATTATGCATTTTTTTTTGCACATAGTTCATCATTTTCTATCTATATTTATGCCTTTCTCTTCTCCACCATGCATCCTTGCTCCTCCTATCTGCGTCAGAACAGAAAAGTTTCCTTGTCCCTAGCCACAACATGGCCCCATATACTGTTCCTGCTTTGCTACTTGGCTCATTGAATCTCTTCAAATGGTCTTACCGTCAAATTACCCTTCTCTGGCTGCGATCCCCCCTTCCACAATGAGCTCCATCTGTTCAGATTCCTCCAGTCCTTAACCCTCACCAATGTAGTCCTGCAAAACCATGTCAATCAGGATCAGATCTTGCAACACTTCCTTCCCATCTGTAAAATTCTGCTGTGCAATCCCAAGTGCCTGGATCCCATATCACATATAGAAACTCTTGCCCTCCAGGAACTAGAGCAGCATACACAACACTGCCTCAAAAAACTCTACAACAACCTCCAAACTGCCCCCACATCCCCTCATAGCTGACAAGCCCTGCCCCACACAAGTATCATCAGTCCTTTCCAAAGGACTGCTGAGCATCTGTCCCACTCCCAAATTCAATCATACAGGACTTCTTAAAGATCTCTCCTTCTCCAGGTCCCTACAGTGCAAACACTTTTTCACCATGAACCCTACTAGACGTACACAACCAAAGACAAATGTTGAACCCTGCCTGACTCAGTTCACACCTCCCTCCAACCATGATCTCTCCCCCCCCCCCCCCCTTGCTCCTACCCCTACTCCCTAATCACCCCCTGTTAACTTTCCAGAATTTCTAAACCTCAAACTTTGCCTCACCTTCATTCCCCAAATCTCTCAACATGCAAGCTAACCTTACATCTGCAGAAAGAACCACAAGCCACCAACTAAAAACCGACCCTGGACTTACAATCATACCTGCTAACAAAGACTCTACCTCCATAGTGACCCCATTCCAGAAATCCAGAGGGATTCCAGTCTCCTCAAATCTTTAGGCTTGTCTCAGAACCTCTTCCCAGAGTCCATCTCTCTCCTCACCTCTACCACACCCCACTCTCCAACCTTCTACATGCTTCTTAAAGTCCATAAACCCAACCATCCAGGATGCCCCACAGTGGCCAAGAAACAGCTGGACGAACCAGTTACTGACCATGCAACATTCTTCATTTTAATGAAAGCTTCGCTGCAATATTATATTCCACATCCTACATTCTTGTACCTTTCCTGGCCTCAACCTTCACTAGTCTTTAGCCTATACCCACCTAACCCGTTCCCTGTTCCCACTCCAACACTACACAGCCCTCTATTCCATCAATGTACCCACAGTCTGTTTACTCCTCTCCTTCCACTGTCTCCCCACCCCCCCCCCCCCTTATCCTCCCCACCCCGATTACACTCCTCCACCCCCGTGTAACCTCCTCACTGCACTATTGCCCTACATTCTCTCCACCTTGACCCCATGTTTGTGTGTGTGTGTGTGTGTGTGTGTGTGTGTGTGCGTGTGTGTGTGTGTGTGTGAGAGAGAGAGAGAGAGAGAGAGAGAGAGCCTTTTTCTGAAAGTTACTTGTTCGACAGTCTTTTTATTGTCTCTCTTTTTATTGTGCCTATCGGCGTGTGACTCATTATTTCCACTAGATGACTAGAATATAATTGTGCACAATTCAAAGTTAACGAATACTCATTAAAACTGCATGTTCCTATAAACTTGATCTTAATTGACTTTGTGATACTAAACTGTTTTTACATCGTGATCATCTTCATTTCAGGCAGTTGACTGGCCATTTGAAGGTTTCTGTGACCGTTTGTGTCATGACTTATTCAGTCCTTCCTGGGAGGCGCGGCATGGTGCTGCAACTACGTTGAGAGAAGTTATACGCATACATGGTAGAAGTGCTGGGAAGGCTACCTACATGTCTCATTCTGAAGTTAGTAGAAATTTTAAACACCATTGTATTTTGTTCATTAGTGTAGAATAATTTCTGGTATTTTTTCATTTTGTGTCTGTTTTGCTTTGCAGCAAGAGGAATATCATGAAATGTGGCTGGAAGATATGGCTCTGAGATTGCTTTGTGTCCTCGCACTTGATCGATTTGGTGACTTTGTTTCTGACCAAGTTGTAGCACCTGTAAGAGAAACCTGTGCTCAAACCTTAGGTAATTTTTTTTTATTAATTGCTTTCTTTTATGTCTGTTAGTTTGTTCTTCACAATTTTTGTAGTTGATTTTAAACTAACTTGCCAATCAACTAGAGACTTGAAACTTCAAACATAGCCCAGAATTGGATGCAGTATCGACTCACTTTCTTGTCTTTTAGTTCTATTGTCATTTCCTCCACTTTCCTTGTTCAAGTCACAAATGGTTTGCAAGAAGAGAATTTTCTGATAAGTCTCCTTGTGAGCTTGAATCTCTCTAACTTTTACCTCCTGGTCTTCTCTTGAGATTTAGGTGGGAGGCAGCAATATTGTGGTTGACTCAGGTGAAGAGAAGTGAAATAAATCTGAAATTTACTTGAAGTATCTGTTGAAATCCCCTGAAAATGTTTGAAATCAATTTTAAAAATTTCACACACAAGACTAAAAAGTAGAAAATAATGACTTAAATAAAAATGAACTTTTAAAATATGGCATTTTTAAATCAGACTAAAAAGTATAAAATAACTTCTTTTAACCACATCCAGATGCCTAATTGCATGCAGATAGTCTTGAAAATTTGTGATTGTGAATTTTTAATAAGCATGAAAATACTTTCAAGATTTATAACTAAAAATGTGGGGCATATGCAGTACATATTTGTTTCTTGAACAGTTGATCTCCGTACTATTATCTATTGCATGTGCCCCTCATTTTTCCTTTTAAATCTTAAAAAATTTTCATACTTGTTAAAAATTCACAGTCACAATTTTTCAGGACTATCTGTATGGCTTCAGGAAACAGTGTGGGATGAGGAGAAATTATGTTATTCTCTTTAGTCCAATTTGAAAACATTGTACATTAAAAATTATTTTTATTTAAATAATTATTTATTATTTGTTGTGCAAAGTGGATTTAGCAAAATGTATTAGAGATAGATACAGCGTGCTTGTTTTAACTGCTAACAGTATATTATTGGTGGGGAATTTATAGCACATAAAGTGTTTTGAGCAATGTATTAAAATATTGTTCAGGTTTGCACACACGAGTCATGACATTCCAAAGAGACATTCTTGCTTACACTCTGACACAATTTCAACTAACTGCAGGAGTTTCAAAGTTTCTCTGTTTTCTCCTAGTGTTGCCTAACATTCAAGACATGTATTGCAATTGAATTTCAGGAATAACATTTTTCTTGTAATTCACAAAAGTTCTCTAATGTGTTGTAGAGGGCATTACATGAGTATTAATAGATTTTAAATCCCCTCATGTTAGTCACTTGGGAGCTCCCAAATTTCTTCAAGATTTAATGTAATCACATATTCTATGATTGTGGAGCAGTTCCGGGAACAGGTACTTAGGATTTGGAATATAAGATTCCATGAACTATTGATACCAAACATTATGATGTACCCAATTCTGATTTGGAAGTGGCACTTCTTCACGTATTCAAACATTATTTTGGTTGTAATATTATGTTTTCCTGTCATGATCATGTATTGTTCTACTTGATTTTTTGTTTGATGGTCATAGCCAATTGTGCATTTGTGTGATATTGTTTGTATGAAATGGAATAAATAATTATTTATTAAAATCATTTCTTTTAGGATCTGTTCTACATCTTATGACAAATGATGGTGTCCGAGGGGTTTTGACGATTTTGCTGCAGTTGCTAAAGCAGAATGACTGGGAAGCAAGACATGGAGGCTTGCTGGGCCTGAAGTACCTGTTAGCAGTACGCATGGTAATACTGTGCGCCATTCACATTTTGTTAATTTTAGAATACTGGTAGGAATAGTTAGGATTTTTAAACAGGATGGCTGGAGGTATTTGCTAATTTTTAAGGTAACACATAAGTTAATGTTTCAAACTTTGAATTAAGTAACTGTGTTAATATAATCAGAAGTGTCTCATCTTTTTATCTGATTTTGACTTTTGAATTGTTTTGTTGATGGCAACTCTATACCTCAGTTTCTTCATGTCTTCTTTTCTAATTGCTTAGGGTCCATAAAAGATTGAAAAGTGCTCTAGATTCATTCATTTTTCACTTAAGTGGTATTACAAACAATACCAAATTGAATTGAATTGAACTGAATTTTATTTGATCCTGTAGGATTACATGATTAGGGTGACCAGATGTCCGGATTAATCCGGACATGTCCTTTTTAGCTCTTTGTCCGGGGTCCGGGCGGATTTTTACAGTATCCAGCTTTTTTGCAAAGTTGAGCGTAATACAGTTAAATTTCCAATTCGTCCCATTCTATTGCTCTTTTCTTAAATACTTTAACTATTGGCACAGCCTTTGTGATTAACACGCATGAAGGCGGTGTTAGTAGGTGGCTCCAGGATCGTCGATGTTATTGTTGATCTACCTATAAGCGTATGCAAATATCGATTATTTAAAATTTTCCTTTCGTATCTACGCTTTGTATTGGCTTGGCTTCCTGTAGTGCACGTGTGATTTGTGAGTGTGATTTTTAACCGAATGAGCTACGTAAAATATTTGGCTATGCCTAAACGAAAGTGTACATTTTCTTATGTCTTTTCCTGCAAATATTCGGTTTTAAGAAAGGGAGAAATGAATTTGAAGGGGAATGTAAGATATGTGGAGCTGGAACGTACGTCTCAGTGGCCAATAAAGGTAAGAAATAACTCGACAGATTAACTGTCATGGTTTTATTTCATTGTTTCATAGTCATTTCTATTTATTTGTATTCGGAAGGTTAAAGTGCAGTTTACATGCCGTCAGCTGCTGCTTGAATTGTAGATGTTGGTAGTGGTGCGTCAAATGAAGGGAGGTGAATGGTCTTATGTTTTTCACTTTGTAAACAATTCCGTGTTGTTGACATAAGAAAACAATTGACGCCACACTGTCACCACAATAAATGTTTTTAATTTTTTTTATATTGCTCAGTTAACCACCTCCTGACCATCAGTAACAATTAACAACTAGTTTTACCGGTAATTCCCGGCGGTCACATGACTTGTCCAAGCTGATGGGTGGTATCCTCATCTGCAGTTGACCCGTTTGATGTGTCCTCTTTTTTTCTTCCTTTATCCTCCTTTTTGAAGCTCTTTGTCCTCCTTTTTAAACAATTGCATCTGTTCACCCTTTACATGATGTACGGCAAATGTACATTCTTCTTACATTCTAACAGCATTGGTTATAAGTAAGTACTCTTCAATGCAGTAAATTTCCTTTTCCACCAGATAGTCTTTGAGGTTCTGTGTAAAGTTAGCAAGCTGTTAAGCAAGCTTTTAGGTGAGCTTCTTAGTAATTTGGTACCTGAATACTGAGGTCCTTTTTCAAGCATTGTCAGTCGATGGGGTATGCTTTGTATGTCATCCTTCGTCTGTTTGTTGTGGGTGTACACACTATCATTTGTCCTTCACTCTGCATTATCTTTTGTGATTTGTATTATTGTTTTATGTATGTACAGAGATGTAAACATTAAGTTGCCTAGATTTTTTGAAGTAGTTTCTTCATGTTTCACAAGTATTTCATCTAAAATGATCTCAATTGCTCTTTCTTGTTATGTGAACACTATTTTGGTGTCTTGAATCTGAGCTTCCCCACACTATCGCTCCCAACTGCAGGTACGGTTCAACGAGTCCATGGTTTACTGTGCACAGAAGCTGTTTGTCTGCATATTGAGATAGCTGCTTCATTATGAATATGACGGAGCTGAGTTCCTTACAGACATAATTATTATATTTTGTTTCCATTTCAGCTTGTTATCCACAGTAATATGTATAGAATCAAGTAGATCCTGCTTCTCCGGGACTTGTTTCATCCACCTCTAAACCCACGTGCACAGTCTTCACTTTGTTTCTTAACATTGCATACTTACATAGCATTTTTTAAAGGTTTATGACCAGTCCACTTTACAAGAGTCTTTGTGCTGTGATGTTCGCAGGAATGTATGTTCTTCTCTCAACATGTTCCACATTTTGGTCACTGTTCAGTATTCTCATAATGGCCCCATTACTGATCCTTGCCGCACTCCATAGTTAATGGCTTTGGTTTCTTTTTTTTTTTTTTTATTGATTGATTTAATGCCCCAACATCTTTGAAGGGTTCATCCCCCTCCCCCCTCCTCAGTTGTGCTGCAGACAAGTATTAAAAAAGTTTTAGAGTTACCCAAACATCTTCAATTTAGTCATGTATTCTAAATGTGTATTAATGTGAGACTGCTGAAAGCATTAGCTGTGCAACATTGCTAAGAATTTGAATTAGTTTTATAGTTTAGCATATGTTCCAAATTGCTGTACATAATTTTCTTGTTTTTATTATTATTATTATCTATTGAATTATTTAGGAATAAAGAGAAGACTCACCAAAAGGTGGAAGCACTGCTGTCATGGAAAGGTACGCAAACAAAATGCTTTGCTAGCTTTTGGAATGAAGAGAGGGGAGAGGTGTGGGGAGGGATGGAGAGAGGCGTGAGGCAGGGAGAGGGTTGGGAGGGGGGGGGGGGGAAGTCTAGTGGCCCATGGGAAAGTGGGGAGCAGTCTGTGGGCTAGCTAGGGGTGCAGGTAGAGGAGGGAGGTGGCAGATGGCTAGGCATACAGTTTCACAGATTGAGATGTGAGCACAGATCTAGTTGACATGCATTGAGCTGGGGTACTGGGACACACACACACACACACACACACACACACACACACACACACACACACACACACACAAAAATGGGTGGATGGGGGGGGGGGGCAGTGACTAGGTTTAGGCAAGGGAAGTTACGGGAGAGAAGGCAAGCTGTTGGTGGTGGGGAAGATCCAGATGGCACGGGTTGTGTAGCAGCCATTGAAATCTTGCATGTTATGTTCTGCTGCATGTTGCGCCTCTGGGTGGCCCACCTCGCATTTGGTGACAGTTTAACAGAGGCCATTCATTCTGGTAGACAGCTGATTGGTTGTCATACCAATGTAAACCACTGTGCATTGGTTGCAGCAGAGCTGGCATGTAACGTGGCTGCATTCACATGTGGCCAGGCCTCTGGTGGGGTAAGATAAGCATGTGACGGGACTCGAGTAGGAGGTGCTGGGTGGATGATACGGTAGGTCCTCCATCTGGGTCTTCCACAAGGCTGGGGGGGGGGGTGCTTCTTTCTGGTTGGTTCTTGTTATGGATGTGAGGGTCAGTTGTTGGGGAGTGATATAACACAGGAGATCTATTTGTGTATTAGGTGTTGTGGATATTGCCTGTCTGTGAAGGCCTTTGTGAGGCCTTCAGCATACTGGGTAAGGGAGGTCTTAACACTGCAGATGTGTCTGCCATGGGTGGCCAGGCTGCATGGGAGGGATTTTTTGGTGTGGAAGGGATGGCAGCTGTCAGATTGCAGGTGCTGTTGGTGATTGGTGGGTTTGATGGGGACTGAGGTGTGGATGGAACCATCTGAGAGAAGGAGATCAACATCTAGGTAGGTGACATGATGGGTAGAGGAGGACCAGACGAAGTGGATTGGAGATAAGGTGTTGAGAGTGTGGAGGAATGAGGATAATGTTTTCTGGCCTTGGGTCCAGATTATAAAGATGTCGCCAATAAACCTGAACTAGACAAGGGATTGGGGTTTTTGGAAGCTAGGAATGTCTCCTCTAGATGGTCCATGAAGATGTTGGCATAGGAGGATGCCATGCTGGTGCCCATGGCTGTGCCACGAATTTGTTTGTATACTTCCTCTTCAAAGGTGAAGTAGTTATGGGTTAGGATGTAGTTGGTTAGGTGTACGAGGAATGAAGTGGTGGGTCTGGAATCTTCTGGGCTTTGGGAGAGGTGGTGTTCAATCACAGCAAGGCCATGGGCATGAGGAATGTCGGTTATAAGGAGGTTACATCTACAGTAATGAGTAGGGACCTGGGAGGTAAGAGTGTGGGGATGGTGGAAAGACAGTGCAGGAAGCGGTTGGTATCTTTAATATGGGAGATATTAGTCAGCAAGGGCTGAGATTCTTTTGCTAGGGGCATTGCAACCAGCCACAATGGGGTGCACAGGATTGTTAGGTAAGTGGATTTTGGGGAGCACTTAGAAGGTGGTTGTGGATTCAGGGGAGAGGTTCTGGGAAAGGCCAAAGGATTTCAGCAGGGATTGGTTATGTTGGACTTCTGGAGTGGGGTCACTTTGGCAGAGTTTGTAGGTGGAGGTGTTGGACAACTGGCAGAATCCCTCTGCCAGGTAGTCACTCCAGTTTATCACAACAGTGGTGGAACCTTTGTTTGCCAGGAAGATGATCAGGTCAGGATCTGTTTTTAGTTTATGTAGGGCAACAGATGCCACCACTTCCACACCAAAAAATTCCTCCCATACAGCGTGGCCACCCATGGCAGATGCATTTGCAGTGATAAGAACTCCCTTGCCCGATATGCTGAAGGCCTCACAAACGCCTTTGCAGACAGTCATTAACCCCCCCCCCAGACCTAATACACAAATAGATCTTCCGTGCCATATCCTCACATGCACCTGATCCTCACATCCACCCCAAGAACCAACCACAAAGAAGAGCCCGCCCCCCTTGTCACCCAATACAACCTGGGACTGGAGCCACTGAACCGTGCCTTTTTTTGGGCCTTTGATTATCTATCATCATGCACTGCAATGAGGGATATCCTACCCAAGATACTTTCATCCCGCTCCCAAAGTGGTGTTCCGCGGCCCACCCAAACTCCATCTACACCTCCACCACATCGTAATCCATTCCTATGTCACTTCCATCCCCAATCCCCTGCCAGAGGACCATACGCTTGTGGAAGACCCAGATGCAAGACCTGCCCTATCCGTCCACCCAGCACCTCCTACTCCTGTCCTGTCACAGGCTTACAGGCTTATCCTACCCTACAAGAGGCTGCTCTCCCCCCCCCCCCCCTCCACACACACACACACACACACACACACACACACACACACACACACACACCATCCGCTGTCCCAGTACCTCACCTAATACATATCAGCTAGTTTTTGTGCTGCCATCTCTTGCTGTAGTCTGTGAAATTATCTGCTCAGTTGTCTGCCACCTTCCTCCTCTACCTGCACCCCTGTCTAGCCCACAGACGACTCCCTTCTTTCCCACAAGCCACTAGACACTTTCCCCCAACCCCGTCCCTGTCTCCCCCCCCCCCCCCCCTCCACGCACACACACAATCACTGTGGGCCAGGAAAGAGCTGGCAATCAACTGAGCACATTGTAGAGAGACAGGTGTGTGCATGGGCATGTAAGTGAGTGAGTGTGCGTGCGTGCGTGCGTGCATGGTGTGTGTGCCTGTGTTTGTGCGTGCATTTCCTGCAGCCTGAGAAAGGAATTTCATTCCAAAATCTAGTAAAGCAAAGTTCTGTACCTTTTGTTTGTGTACCTGTCGATGACGCAGTGCTTCTGCCTTTCAGTGAGTCATCTCCTTTATTCCTAAATACACTCCTGGAAATTGAAATAAGAACACCGTGAATTCATTGTCCCAGGAAGGGGAAACTTTATTGACACATTCCTGGGGTCAGATACATCACATGATCACACTGACAGAACCACAGGCACATAGACACAGGCAACAGAGCATGCACAATGTCGGCACTAGTACAGTGTATATCCACCTTTCGCAGCAATGCAGGCTGCTATTCTCCCATGGAGACGATCGTAGAGATGCTGGATGTAGTCCTGTGGAACGGCTTGCCATGCCATTTCCACCTGGCGCCTCAGTTGGACCAGCGTTCGTGCTGGACGTACAGACCGCGTGAGACGACGCTTCATCCAGTCGCAAACATGCTCAATGGGGGACAGATCCAGATCTTGCTGGCCAGGGTAGTTGACTTACACCTTCTAGAGCACGTTGGGTGGCACGGGATACATGCGGACGTGCATTGTCCTGTTGGAACAGCAAGTTCCCTTGCCGGTCTAGGAATGGTAGAACGATGGGTTCGATGACGGTTGGGATGTACCGTGCACTATTCAGTGTCCCCTCGACGATCACCAGTGGTGTACGGCCAGTGTAGGAGATCGCTCCCCACACCATGATGCCGGGTGTTGGCCCTGTGTGCCTCGGTCGTATGCAGTCCTGATTGTGGCGCTCACCTGCACGGCGCCAAACACGCATACGACCATCATTGGCACCAAGGCAGAAGCGACTCTCATTGCTGAAGGCGACACGTCTCCATTCGTCCCTCCATTCACGCCTGTCGCGACACCACTGGAGGCGGGCTGCACGATGTTGGGGCGTGAGCGGAAGACGGCCTAACGGTGTGCGGGACCGTAGCCCAGCTTCATGGAGACGGTTGCGAATGGTCCTCGCCGATAGCCCAGGAGCAACAGTGTCCCTAATTTGCTGGGAAGTGGCGGTGCAGTCCCCTACGGCACTGCGTAGGATCCTACAGTCTTGGCGTGCGTCGCTGCGGTCCGGTCCCAGGTCGACGGGCACGTGCACCTTCCGCCGACCACTAGCGACAACATCGATGTACTGTGGAGACCTCACGCCCCACGTGTTGAGCAATTCGGCGGTACGTCCACCCGGCCTCCCGCATGGCCACTATACGCCCTCGCTCAAAGTCCGTCAACTGCACATACGGTTCACGTCCACGCTGTCGCGGCATGCTACCAGTGTTAAAGACTGCGATGGAGCTCCGTATGCCACGGCAAACTGGCTGACACTGACGGCGGCGGTGCACAAATGCTGCGCAGCTAGCGCCATTCGACGGCCAACACCGCGGTTCCTGGTGTGTCTGCTGTGCCGTGCGTGTGATCATTGCTTGTACAGCCCTCTCGCAGTGTCCGGAGCAAGTATGGTGGGTCTGACACACCGGTGTCAATGTGTTCTTTTTTCCATTTCCAGGAGTGTAGTTCCCTTATTCACAACCAGAACTTCTCGTACGTTATCTTTCTATTATTTGTATTTTTGGCCAAATGTGACATGTAGCCATGTTTAGTTTCAAAGTACCACGTACTTCAATTTTTGTTGCAGAGAAAATAGCCCATTTTTTTCTTCACATTTACATATATGATTAAACCAAAGGTCTTTTCCTTTCCATGGTTCTAGGTTTGTAACCAAAGCAGCTTGTGTGTCTCCTTCTCATATTTTTTTTTCAATCAGTTGATTTAAGGGCGGATGTAACGGAAAATGTTAAGATTTATTTGAAAAGTCATTACCGCCATATTCATTAATGTACAAATCTAAAATTTTGTGTGTGTAAAGCAAAAGAGCTGTTTTTTAACAGAAAAATATAATAAAATATACAGGATTAATATTTTGCCAGAAATTTGAATTTTTAGTTTTTTTATTGTCCTTTTTACAAAAATCCATAACTCAAATTCTAATCATGCAATTAAGCCGAAAATTTAATTGTATTGTCCTCAGAAGGTTATATGACCACTGAACTACAGTTATAAATTTATCGTGCAAATTGTATCATTAACAGAGTTTTTAATTTTGCATATCCACAATTAACTTTTTTCAACACAAAATCATCTAAAAATAAGAATGTAATTGTGGGATCTTGTATTTTTTAGTTCCAGGGAGACAGCAACACATTGCAAACAGTTTCTGAAAATTTCATAGCATTAGTGCATAAACATTTTGCGAAAAGACTTCTAATAATGTAAAAAATATAAAACTGAGAAAATGAGGTTCAAAGATTTTCTTCCCATACTTCTACATGTAAATAAGCTTACCTCAATTTTAAAATCCTCCATACTGATACTCCTCATCCTCCAGGTTTCTCTTCTCTCCTCTTCGGATGGGCCTGGCTGGTATTTGCAGCAAGACACTGAACTGCAAACTATTTTGACTCTGCTCTCGTCGATGGTGTAAAATGGTTTTTGTTGTAAACACACCACGATCTGTAACAACTCTCTTCAGCACTTCAATTCTGCCGTTATTTCTGGGTTGCAAACCAGGGTTTGCAAGAAACCTGACTGTGGGCTTAATTGCATTCATAACAGGTTCTGGTAATGAGTGTTTATGTGAATATGTATCATTTCTGTTGTTGAACTTGTACCAGTCATCTTTTGGACACAGATTGTGCATTGGTGTTTGGTCATTGTATAGTTTGTGGAAAAGAACTGCCCACACAGCTTGCCTCATTGACTCTAAATTATGTGTGCTTTTCCTGATAGCTCTCCCATTAAATAACTGAAGATAATCAGTTTCTTTCAGAGTAAGCCTGTGTATTCCTCCTAGTGGTTTTCCATCCTCAAGTACTTCACCTTTCTTCTCTTTCAGCAAGCAACATTTGTTATATTGTAAGGATTTTTGTCTGTTACAGCTTTGAATGAAGAGAGTCCCCATAACCAAGGTATTTAGTATATCTAACACCAAACTGGTCCTCAGATCTGCAGAACATCCTCACAACTGCAGCATCCTCCATGCCCCCACTTGAACCACTATGATTTTTAGAGCATGTTACTGCATGCTTTTCTTGCCACAATTTCCCACTGTCTCACTGTCTTCATTATTGGACATTTTCCTTGTTGCACGCTGGTGGCAGTATTTAGACATAATTTCTACATCTAAAACTTTACCTGAGTCAATACCAATAACAGATGCAATTCTATACAGAGATGTGTGACCCCTTTTCATCCAGGCCCCATCTACAGACACACACAGGCCAGTAACGTTTGTAGAAGATTCATTGTCATGAACATCTACCCCAGGATCTATTTCTTTTTGGTTTATTTCCACAAATTCCTCCACTGCTTTCTTCATAGAGACTTTCGCAGTATCACATACAGCATCAGACATTTCTTTATTTATTTTTTCAAACCTTGCACAAGGTGGAGGCATGTTCATAAAACCACGCAATAAATCACCTCCTGCCCTGCTCTGTCCAAGACATCTCAGAGCATATGCTAAAGTAAAATTGCTTTCATAGGCACCAGTGTCAGTTTTTTTGGAGGAGGAAAATGAAAATTCATAGCCACATGAATTACAAATTAATTTAAAATCACAAGCTATTCCCACTCTTCTTTCTTCAACAACAGTCATACATTCCGTGTTTTTACAGCTAACACTTGAACATGAAAATTTAATAGCCTGGTAGAGAAGCTCTAAATCAATAAGTCTGAATCCACTGGAATCCATATCAACTTCATTCGCGCACGTGTACAATTCTCCTGTCCCAAGTTTCGATGCTGAAGCTGAGAGCTTATGTTTTTAATTTCGAGCTGCTTTCTCTTTTTTGTTGGTAAACTGACTTCCATGAAACCTCCTTTTCTTAAACACAGTTAAGTCCCATAGTGCTCAGAGCCATCTTAAACACAGTTTCTCCAACACCCATTATGCACGAATCTTGACTTCCACGTAAAGGTTTGCGAATTCAACCTTCAGCCTCCTAATATGTGTTAGTATTGTCAAAATGTAAATAAAACACATGCAAGAAAGTTTTCAGGCAAAGATATAGATGTCAATGAGAGATATAGATGTCAGCCAAAGATATTAAAAGAAAATAGCCTGACCAAAATTCTACTGAAGCAAGCCGTTTCCCAAATGTTGGAAAAGGTGAAAGTGGCAGCCATTGCAGAGTTAATCAGTTTAACAATTTAAAGGCATTTCTAAACCTACTATCATGATAAAATTCACAAACAACATAGATTAATCTGTGTAGATTAAGAAAATAGTATTTTTGAAAAATCAATTTTTTGGACCAAAATCCATTACATACCCCTTAATGTAGATGTATCTTGATCTTTCTTGAACTGAGAGTCTCTAAATTCATCTAAATTTATAATGCAAGTCAAGAACCAAGTAATAACTATTATAATTGTGATGTTATTACAGAAGAGTCTTGTAGTGAAACCACTCTTTATCTTCTTCATTGTCACTTATGAATTTATAAATGCAGTTGGTGAGAAAACTGTTGCACCTTTAACCCAGCATAATTTCATTTTATGGCAGAAGACACAGACATCACTGTCCCTATTTAATATATTGAATCATCTGTTAAAATACAGATAGCCTTGCTTCCAACCCTCTTATCTGGATTTCGGAAATAGAGGTGATAATCATTGGTATTTGGGATGCTGGAATGAAACTTGTTGTAACATTCTGCCTCTTCTCCCCATCCCTCTCCCTCCCATCCCCTCCCTACCCCTAGCACTTTATGGTAGTTCATTGCCAGAATGTGATTCACCATTTGAACAGTCACGAATACTGATTTGATGTGTGACTTAAGTGACGTTTTCTAGGTAATTCTTAATAAAGTACTCATAAATTATTGAAACTATTTCTGTGACATACTATGTAGGTTTTCACAGCCAGTATTTACATCATAGATGTTTTGTTTTATGGGCTTTAGGCTGTGATCCAAGGTATATGCTTATAAATTTAAATAGCCACATTGGATGCGTCATCAAATGACTTGGATCTCTTTGCATGGCCGGCCACGGTGGCCATGCGGTTCTAGGCGCTACAGTCCCGAACCGCGGGACTGGTATGGTCGCAGATTCGAAATCTGCCTCGGGCATGGATGTGTGTGGTGTCCTTAGGTTAGTTAGGTTTAAGTAGTTCTAAGTTCTAGGGGACTGATGACCTAAGATGTAAAGTCCCATAGTGCTCAGAGCCATTTTTGAGCCTCTTTGCATGACATAGTCAGAAGCAAATGTGTGCTGGAACTGGAGGAAAAATTCTAATTGTGGACTTAATAGCCCAAGAAATACAATGAAACCTCTGCATGTTTCTTCCAGTTTCCTTTAAGTGCAGCAGAGTAGTGCTGACAGCAGAGCTCATCAGGATAATGAGTTGTCTTAATTGATTTCATAGAGTGGCAACTTTATCATCATCCAATCAAAAATAATAGAGATTTAAATAATGCTGCTGAAATAGAATAAATGGTGAATAGTGAGGACAGTTTAGAGCAACATCATAGTGAAACTAAAGTAGTGAAAAATTCAGTATGGAATAATGACAGTATTAAAAAAAAAGAGTACATTGCAACTCACCATATAATGGAGATGTTCAGTCACAGACATGCACAACAAAAACCTGCTAAACAAGTAAGCTTTTGGCCAAAATCGTACTTGTTTAGCAGTCATTTGTTGTGCCTGTCTGCGACTCAACATCTCCACTATATAGTGAGTAGCAATCTATCCTTCCCTTAATATTGAAAGTAAAATAGGATATTCAACAAGTATACCCCATAACTTTCCTTCAGATTTGTTAGAAACAAGCAATTTATTCCTTGTGCTAATTTTAAATAATTTATTTTTCAGCGTTCAAAATTTATGTTGGAAATTATTTAACAGTTATTTATTGTTGTACAACTTGCTTCTGCAGGATATGGTCAAGGAACTTTTGGCAGTGGCTTTTCCCCTTGTGCTCGGTGGACTGAGTGACCCTGTTGATGATGTTGGTGCTGTAGCAGCTTCGGCACTAATTCCAGTTGCAAGCAATATAGTCGAACAGTTACCTCATCAAGTTGAAACCATTGTGAATCGTCTGTGGGACCTTCTATTAGAACAAGATGAGTTGGCTGCAGCCTGCAACAGCTTCATGGGATTGTTAGCAGCATTATTAAGCTTGCCAGAAACACACAAACATTTAAGGTAAAAGAATGAAATGAATGACTCAATTAACTAAATGTCTGTATGGTCCATATTCTAAGAGTCTTTGACTTAATAATCTCCCTCACAGCTGTCGCTTGTTTTATGTATCCCAATGTGAATGTGTAAACTGTGAACAAAGGCACGTTCGGCATGAGTTGAACACCCAACAAATACCAGTAATTTTAACCAGAAAGTCAAAGTTCACCACAGGGTCAGTAATGTAAGTGTGATAGATAGTTACGCATGTAAAGTATTAAATAAGACTGAATCACAGCTGCTCGCCTAGCCCATTGCTGAGAGTGGTGGGAGCACCGATTGCAACTGCAGGCATAGCCAAAGCTGATTAGGATGGAGGGTCGAGCAAACATGCCTTCTAACAGCTGACTGTCCTGTGGCCTAAGACAATACTTTGGGTCCACCTTGAATGCTGCCAGCCATATGTGAGTTCTCAGACAAGGGCACCTGCCATGTAAGGAGGCCTGTATGCAGGTTGGGCGTGCTGCACAGTACGCAGGAGGCCTAAAATGTAGTGATAAAAGTGCCCATGTGGTGTTTCAATCTGACTGATCCTGTCGAGCAGTAGATGTATATTTCGTGAGGAAGCTGTAGATGGTATCCTTAGTAGGTGATATCTGCAGGGCCTCCCCCATCTGAGTATTGAATGTCTGCACCCACTGCTCAGCCCTCTGCATCGGAGGCAGGCTGAAAGGGGGTGCAGTAGTCAGGTGTTCGATGCTGTTATGATGACAGATGACTTGGAACTGCATCTGCATAAATTGGGGTCTGTTGTCAACACCAGGATGCAACGCACCCTCTCAGTGCCAAAAATCCTGCACAAATGGTAACATAGATGGCAGGTGCCATTTGCCTCATATACAAGAAGTCTGAAGCAGCAGGTGTGACAGGCACGTTCAGTGTTGGCACCAATGCCAGCTCATTAAATGTGTTGCCAGGTCCATCATCCCTAAAGTGAAATGTGAAGGAACTGGGGGTATGGGGCTGGAGTGGGGCCGACATGGTATTTGGAGTTCTCTGTGGCTAATGTTGAGACGCCCTTTGTGGCACTGAGCTGTTAGCGCAAAATGAAGTAATAGTGAAAAACAGGATCCATCTGGTGGGAAACACTCTGGCCTCCCTTTTTGTGCCACAAACAAAACTTTCTTCAGGACTGGATTGCAGTACTGACATCATGGCTACTCTTGCACATTCAGAGTTTGTTGTAGGTGTTGGTCCAGACCTCTTCCTGGTTGCGGAATTGCACTTCAGGCACAAGAGGCAGGCAGGACAGGGAGTTGTCATTGGCATGATGGCCAATGGGATGAAAGTGGATCTCATAGTCTTAAAAAAATGCCCAGTGGATGCTCACCTATCTTACCCAGGAGGTTAGAATGATGCCTGAACAAGGGAATCATGGGTTTCCGTTTAGTCATTGGGTGGAATCTGCTACAATATAAATACACAGGA
Source organism: Schistocerca cancellata (assembly GCF_023864275.1). NCBI lineage: Eukaryota > Metazoa > Arthropoda > Insecta > Orthoptera > Acrididae > Schistocerca > Schistocerca cancellata. The sequence goes on along the minus strand of NC_064627.1, from coordinate 467,071,203 downwards.
CATTTCTTGACCCTGTAAATGATCACTAAAGCCCCTTTCTCAATTTGTCAATAGTTGAGTGGTGCCACATTGAATGTTTTGGAAGTGAAGGCAATTGGCTATTCAGAACTGTCCAACAACTTGTGGGACAAAACCGACACAATGCCATGCTGGGACACATCTGTTACCAGTGTGATCAGTGAGCCTAGTGTACAGGATGACCCAAAAGTATGTTAACATTTGAAAATGCACTAATGCAGGGGAAAAATGCCTAACTGGAGAATAATCAAGGATAACTAAACAGGTGATTCTGGCAGGGTTGGTGAAGTTAACCGGTGAATAAGTTTTGACAAATGCAGGAATAGTTCCAGAATTAGTCATGACAAGATTGTTTGTTAGGGGGAGGAAGGAGAAGAAATGGGGACACCACACAAATTAGGGAAGAATATGACTATTCCAAATTTATATAAAACTCTCGTACTACTACTTTTTGATCTCATGCTCGAGAAACTTGACGTATGAATGAAATGTGATACTATTTTCTAACGTAAAGCATTTTGCTTGTAGTAGGCCTAATAGGCATTTTATGTTGGCCTTCATGAATTATATTCTGTCATATTATAAAAATGACAATTTGTGCCAAAACAGTCTCATTTATTTGGTGTGTGATAGAATTTCTGCAGTGCTAGAAAGGCCTATTTTGTTTTGTGTAGCAGACAGTGACAAAGTAGATGTAATCAGATAGAGAAACCACACGTCTTGGGTACTGTTCGTATTAACAGCTTACGCAGTGTTAGACAGCGATATTTCAATTTTTCATGTAGCAAAACGTTTGCCGAACTTTGAGGTAATAGATTCTGTCGTAGAAAGGAAAGCATGCCATGTAAAGCTGTAGCAAGATTAGAGAGAAAACAATGCTAGAAGCTAAGGATTGAATAAATTTGTACTGTATTGCTTGTCTCTTGTCTTTACTCATTTTATGTATCGAATATTTAATTTTGTGCATGTTTTCATCTTCTAGCACTTGTGGCATTATGCCATAATAAAGAATCAAAAATGAGTTAATACAGTACTAGCACTCCAAAAAATTTACATCCCGAAACCCAACTGAAAAGCTTAATATCAGGTCGAGGCCTGCTTCATTGGGAATCTGGACATACAAATGTGCTCTTTAAGTATGTATTTTAAATGTGCCATTTTAGTATGCTTCACGAAATTCCGATGCTCTTGGAGTATCCTCTGATGTCTTTTTTCTTGTATGACATAATGTAAAATCTTCTGATGTTTTATATGTATGAACATACGGGCTTCCTTAGTCATAGCAGCTGTTGAAGTGCGGTGGCACCTGTTATCTGGCACTCTGACGACTGCTGAAATGAGCCTATTTCTAACAGGTCACCGGAAAAAATTGCCAATGGTGGTTTGAAAAGCGTTATTTCAAAGTAAATTTCCTTTTACGCAAGTTGAACTATGTGCGAGAATGTACAATGAATTTTTTAAATCACAGAGCATTTGATGACGAGCCATTTAGAAGTATTTAGAGCCCAAAAGATCATTCATGTCATTATTATGAACAAATTGATGTAATGCTAAGGGAAGCTCTCTCTCCTCTGCTGTAGCTAATTTATTTGTGGAAAACTTTGAGGACAAGTCACTGGACTCGGCTAAAAAATTTTACAGGCACATTTGTGTGATTTATCTTAAAGTGTAACATGCGCAAAATTATCAACATTATATGTGAAAGCTTAGCTTCTGTTGCAGCTTATTAACCTTAGAGACAAAGTTTATATGTGAAAGCTTTGCTTTTCATGTAGCAACACTATGTATATTAATTTAAAGCATTAACTTTTCATGTTTGTGTATCCGCACTACTTAACAGTGGTGTTGCTATTAGCTGACTACATCATGTATTCTGTGGTCTGAATATCCGTTGTCATCGGCTGGCAGGATCACGTGACATGAGTTATGACTGGCTTACAAAAGCGCATCACAATCTCGATTACAATGGTTCGGGAAGTAACACGCGGTGTTTGGTGGAATTCAAATTTACACTTTCGTAATACGAAAATATGCAGCATACATGTTGCTGCACATCAAAAATCTTTCCAAAAGGAGTTTTCTTCCCTGAGTTTCGTTTTCTAAGTGCCAGGAAATTCTACGCCTGTGTATAAAAACCTAACCATTCAAAGGATTGATAAGTTTTACAGTTCTGAGGGAAAATATACCAGCACTTAATAACATGGAAAAAGTGTGTTTTCATCCGGGAGAATGTGTATTTTTAACCAGGAAATCCAGAAAAAATCCGAGAATTTTTTTTCCTTGTCAATGTATACACCCTGATAAAATTAGCTGTAGTTAGAGGAGTCAGATCATAGATAATAACTAATAAACACCTGCTGAAAGCTATGACTTCTATGCAGAATGGCACTCTACCCCATATTTCTACACTTGTGAAAAGACCTCTTGCTCACATAATTTGTTGAGTATCGCATGCTGTTCCTTCACATCCATTAAGCTTGGCCTCTCAGGTCCCCAAACCTCAATCAGTTGGATTATTGGTTCTGGGGATACCTGAAGTCACAAGTCTACTCTGATTATCTGGCCTTAGTAGGGATGCTAAAAGACGACTTCCAAAGACAATTTTTTACCATACCTTCTGATATGTCATACAATGCTGTTCACAACATTGTCCCTAGACCGCAGGTATTGTTGATGAATGGCGGCCTACCTGTTGAGCATTTATTATAAAGAACATTGTCGTTGCTAAAAATCAGTTGTTCTGCTAGTAACTACTTTTATATCGTATCTGTTGGTCATTTTGTACACCTTTTTGTTTCAATAAAACCCCATGTCATTTCAAGCATGTGTGTCGATTTTTACCTCTCTACATATATTATTCCATGAAGTACCGAATTTTCAAATGTTATCAGACTTTTGGGTCATCCTGTATATGGCATCAGGCAAGGCACTGCCTTGAGGCTGTCTTTAAGGTGCTGGATAGCCTGTTGACCAGTGGCCAACCACACAAATTTGACATTCTTCTAGCACAGCTGATTTAGGGCTGGTTTGTGCCACTTTGGGAATATATTTGGTATAATATGTGATTTTTGTCCAGCTGCAACTGTTTAAGGTTTGTAAGGGCTTGTATGTTTACAACGATTGCAACAATATTCCCCAATTGGGCACATGCAATGCCCAGCGACACACGTGTGACTGTCCATCTTGCTGCACCAGTACTTTATGGTAGCAGTGGATTAGCAGAGGTACTGCAATTATAAGCGAAGGATGTAAGTAGAAGTATGTGTAATATCCTGTGAGGCCTGTTTTCTCATATTTCCTGATTTTACATCTGTCTCCTTTTTTGATTTCTGTGTAAAAAATGTTGGGGATTTAGACAGGTGTATGTTAGAGGTTCATGCGTGTGTAAGTAGGAGATGAACATGTAAATAGTGAACAATTGTAGATGTAATTTAATGTTATCATCTAAGTTATAATTTTACGAGTTCTCAAAGCGCCTTCACTAATAGATATGTTTTTGATGTCCACAGAATGCTTGAGTAGTTGTGCATAGCTTTTATTTTCTTTTTCCCTTTCTTTGCACGCACATCTTGCTTATTGTATTTTCTAGCAAATTAGTTGTAAACTGTGGGACAGCACCGACAAAGTGAAATGTAGATTGGTGTCGCAACAGTATCTTATGGTTTGGAGTTTTTTTTCTCTTTGAATCACGTGGCACTTAGTCAAAGCAGGTTTCGACACTGCTGCTGTATGGATAACTGGGTTGTACATAACTGGTCTGTACATGGTTAATGCACTGGTTTTGCTTAGAGGTGCAGGGAGACAGCTTAGGAAATTTTGCAGGAAGCAATGGGTGGCCTCTAAGAAGTGGACCAAAGTATGAATGATATGGACAAGAGTAACCAGTGGAGTTAAGTGTAGTAATTTGTATCAGATACACTATGTGACCAAAAGTATCCGGACACCTGGCTGAAAATGACTTACAAGTTTGTGGCGCCCTCCATAAGTAATGCTGGAATACAATATGGTGTTGGCCCACTCTTAGCCTCGATGACAGCTTCCACTCTCGCAGGCATACGTTCAATCAGGTGCTGGAAGGTTTCTTGGGGAATGGCAGCCCATTCTTCACAGAGTGCTACACTGAGGAGAGGTATCGATGTCAGTCAGTGAGGCCTGGCATGAAGTCCGTGTTCCAAAACGTCTCAGTGGTGTTCTATGGGATTCAGGTCAGGACTCTGTACATACCAGTCCATTACAGGGATGGTATTTTCATGTAATCACTTCGCCACAGGCTGTGCATTATGAACACATGCTCGATGGTGTTGAAAGGTGCAATTGCCATCCTTGAATTACTCTTCAAAAGTGGGATGCAAGAAGGTGCTTAAGACATCAATGTAGGCCAGTGCTGTGATAGTGCCACCCAAAATAACAAGGGGTGCATGCCCCCCTCCATGAAAAACACTTCCACACTATAACACCACCACCTCCAAATTTTACTGTTGGCACTACATGTGCTGGCAGGTGACGTTCACTGGGCATTCGTCACACCCACAACCTGCCACCGGGTCGCCACATTGTCTACCATGGTTCGTCAATCCAGACGTTCTTCCACTGTTCAGTTGTCCAATGTTTACGCTCCTTACATCAAGCGAGGCGTCGTTTGGCATTTACCAGCATGATATGTGACTTACCGTATTTACTCGAATGTAAGCCGCACTCGAATGTAAGCCGCACCTGAAAAATGGGACTCGAAATAAAGGAAAAAAAAATTACCAAATCTAAGCCGCGCCTGAAATTTGAGACTCGAAATTCAAAGGGAGAGAGAAGTTTTAGGCCGCACCTCCAAATCGAAACAAAGTTGGTCCATTGTAATATGAGACACAATTTAGGTCGAATGAATGACGATACAGCTACAGTAGTTTGGTTCGAGTCGAAAGCTTAGCAGTTAAGCTTTACCAGGTAGCCATTGCTATGCGTCAGGCGCTCCGTCCGTATTTATACGGATACCTTCCTTTTTCACGTGCTTCGTCTGGTTTGAATCGATTGCTTATTTTGCTTTGATCTGATAAGTGCCGTTTTCTATGTTATAGGTGTTTCGTCAGTCACTCCAAGCTGAAAATGCATTACTATACTGTGTTATGCTTTGTTTGTCGCATTCTGATAGTGCGTGTTTACGGCCTGTCGCTGCTCGCGGCATGGCTTGCTTTTGTGCGCGCTACCGCCGCCTACAATTAAAAAAAGAGAGGAATCGTCTCATTAGCGAAACAATGGCAAGAGACTGCTATTTGTTGTTACTTACACTGCTGCTTTCTTTGATAATGATCAACAAGAACCAAATAATAAACTGCGTATGATAGAACATGTTCTGAATGAGAGTTTGGCGAAAATTTTTCTCCGTTTGAAAATCTTTGCGGCCGCTTCTTTAGTACATCAAATTCTGCACAGAAATTAGTCATCTTAGATTTAAAAATCTAGTCCGTTGCCGTGCTTTATTTCTGACTATATCACTATTAGGCATAAGAGTAATACGAATATAAACATGACACGATATGTATATTCTGCCGCGTTTGCTGTTGTCTCACTCTAGTTTCGTAGTTTATTTGGCAGACAGGATTTAAATGAGATAGAAGCAAACACGAAAGAATACATGGCAAAATGTTTATATTCGTATTATTCTTATGGTGAAGAGAATACTGCATGTGATTCACATTTCATCAGGTTCCTATTAGCAACCATCTCTTCTCACAGGTAGGAAAAAATTCAGAACGTAGAGTTGGCCATATTGACAAAAATCCCAGTATTACCAGTCGGATTTTCGTAGTACATTGAAATTCGAAGATGAACAATACGGAATTTGTATTTACTTCGTTGGATAATGTATGAAAATGCAGTGGTCGAAACTCGGGCGGAGAAAAAAAGCTCGTCTTCCAATTTTTTTTTTAAATTTTATTTATTGACGCAGAGGTTTTGGCGCCAGTATTTATCTTTGTGTCTACAAAGGATGCCTGTGTAGCGCTACATATATTCGATGGCAGAAGTTAGTTGTGGCGGCACCTATCAACATTTTTCAGAACTTCAGCGTGCTTTGCACTCGATTCTAAGCCGCAGGCGGTTTTTTGGATTACAAAAACCGGAAAAAAAGTGCGGCTTAGATTCGAGTAAATACGATATGAGCAGCCGGTCGACCGTGAAATCCAAATTTGTCACCTCCCGCCTAACTGTCGTAGCACTTGCAGTGGATGCTGACGCAATTTGGAATTCCTGTGTTATGGTCTGGATAGGTGTCTGTCTATTACATATTACGACCCTCTTCAACTGTCAGCAGTCTGTATCAGTCAACAGATGAGGTTGGCCTGAATGCTTTTGTGCTGTACATGTCGTTTCATGTTTCCACTTCACTATCACATCAGAAACAGTGCACCTAGGAATGTGAAAATCACGCCTACAGACGTATGACACAAGTAACACCCAATCACCTCCCCACGTTCGAAGTACATGAGTTCCGTGGAGCACCCCATATGGTTCTCTCATGATGTCTAACGACTACTGAGGTCATTGGTATGGAGTTCCTGGCAACACAATGCACCTAATATGAAAAATGTATGTTTTTGTAGATGTCTGGATACTTTTGATCACAAAGTGTATACTGATTTCCATGTCACAGAACTTGTGCACAGCTTGCAGAGCTGGACACTCAGTAGAACTATATGAATTATAGATATACTTGTCATTCAAAGTGCATCTGAGCCTAAGATGATGGAACAGTGAAAATAGTGTAATTATAAATAGGGGGATGAAGAGTACACACATGCCGTAGCTAACTCAGTACTTGAACTCCAGACTAGTATTTTGTGAAATATGAGCTGTAGGAACAGTTGCTTTTTTATTGTAGCCATACTTTAGTCACTCAAGAGGTCAGTGGGTTAAATTACTCCAGGAAGGGAGGAGTATAGCAGCACACGCCCAAGCTGTGGCCCGATGCCAAAATTTGAATGCGGCTGACAAAACAAGTTCAGCATTCATGCCATACCAGCAGCTCCATCCGTTGCTGTGGCAGTGACCTGCATTTCAAGACATCAGAGAGTCACTTGTCAGGCCACGTATGTGATCTCTACCACAACAAGACCTACATTGTCTTGTATAAAAGCAGACTGTCCAGCCAGGCTGGAATGGCAATGCAGCTGGGCTTCAAATTGGTGTCTGCTTTGTGTTGACTCCTGCCTTATGTTGCCAATGTTCTTTCTGCTGCAGATCAGCACCGGGAGGGGTGAGGTTTGGACCAGCACTCTTCTAGTCACTGAGCTAGGGGCTCTTGGCGATGCCCAACACTCACCTCAGCTAGGCAGAACACAGCCATCCTGCCAGCAGTGTAACAACAACAACAGTCACAACAACAGCAACATGTCACCGCATGTGACGCGGTAGCTACCATTCTGACACTGTTTCTCACCCCTGTTGGTCACGAGGTTGAGACCTAACCACATCCGTGGATTGACGCTAGGCCGTGCTGCCAGACAAGAGTGTGCACCTGTAAGTGCAATAATTCTTGGGGTAATAAAAAGTTTACATGCACACCGTCTGGCTTGCTGCAGCCACCTTGATCTTCAGTGGTCTTCCCTAGCCCTTGTCAACCCATAGAAACCACAATGCCCAGGTGGGAGAGCAATCACCGTCCTGACTACTAGAAGAATGGCTCTTCCACCTCTGTACAGGTCACGGCAACCGCAACTCACTACAACTTCATAGAGATGTGAGCCATAAAATTACGTACACTCCTGAGCATTGGTTCAGAAATTTCCATTTCTAATTGGACATTGTGTCAAGATAAGAAAAAGACTGTTTGTCCAACACTAAATTGATTTGGTCCTCTACTTTGAATCTGTAATTGGTAAATGTGTCCAATCCAAAAATATTAGTAGCAGTAGGGAAGTGCAGTTCTAAGAAAGTTAGTATGTGATTGATATTTTTGTAGTTAGCTGCCAGCGATAGTTTTCAGATGAGAGAGATGGACCTGTAGCTGTAAGGAGGGCCCAGCACCAGGCCAGTCACAGCTGTCAAGCTATCAATAAGCCATGTCATTGATTAATGACGCAGCAGTGCCAGTGTCCAGCTGGACTTTCATGGATTGGCTGGACAGTGTCAGGTCCAAAGTGAGTGTTTGATGTGGCAGGAGAGCCACCTGTTCCACAGTTGTGACTGACAATGTGGACCATTGTCATGTCCTTGCGCCATGGCTAAGCTTGTGACCAGAGGGCCACTTGTTGGAACATCACTGCGAGGTGGACCCTTATGACACAGGCCCGACCGCCTGCTGCTTGCACAGCTGCTTCTGAAATCTGTTGTCACAGTCAGGGAGGACTGGAGAATCTTCTATTTGCATGAAGCATGTCATAAAAAACCTCACTAGGCACTGGGGAAGAGCAAAACAATCATGTCCATAAGTCCCTCATGAGACGCCAGTGGTCTGGACACACGTAAACTCAGGTGAGACTTAGAGGCAGAAAGATTATGATGAATTGGAATCATCAGCTAACTACTGCTTGTGATGATGACTGACTACTGTTGACACTTGAATTTCATTTGTGCAGACATACTAAACTGAGTAAACAACTTCAAAAGATTTAGCAGTTTTAACCACTTCAGTTAGACTAGGATCAGACTTTTGCTGTGACCTCCCTGTCAGGAGCATGGTGCACAGTCTCGTCCCAAATCAGTGATTCCACATATGAAACTTTAGAGCTCTGACATATGAATTGAGCTTGCCTGTGAGACCCTTCAACATGGCAACCCAAGTTGCGTGAGATAGTCTACAGGATTTGTCGATAAAGTAATGAGACTGGGACTGGCGAAAAGAATTTATTGATCCAATTGGTTCATATTGTTAAAATTCTTTAAAATATTCTCCTTGGGTGTCGATGCACCACTGCCAATGCAATTCCCATTCCGCAAAGGCTCACTGAAAGTCACCTGATGTAACCACTTCCAGAGATTCTGTGACAGCCCATAGGATGGTAGGAACATAAAGGAAACAGTGACCTTTCAGGTGTCTCTTGAGCCTTGAGAACAGGAAAAGTCTAGTGTACAGATTCTTAGTGGACCGCGCCAGGCTTGTCAGAAAAGACACTGAACATTGTCTTTACCTTGGACTTCGACATTCTCACTATCTTGAAGTGCGAGGATTTCGAGGTGTGCTGCTCCGAGCTTTGGCACTTGTTTTCAGGGTCATATTGGAACGTTGACTATTCATTGCCTGTTATCATTGTCTTAAAAGTCCAGTTCACTTTCTATCTGCTCCAGCATCTCACAGGAAACATAAACTTGTCATTGTTTTTGTTCATAACTTAACACTTTTGGCAGCAACAGGAATTTTGCACAAACCTACCACATGTTCAGATTTTCACAAATAATTTTGCAAATGTTGAGGTTGTCAGTGATTTATCTTACTCTCAAATTATGGTAGGATTCCAGGAGAGTTTTCACTTTGGCCACATTTTCTTCTAAACTACCCATTGAAGGATGTTGAAATTGGTCCATGTCTTCAACAGTCTCCCATCCCTTCGTGAACTCGCTGAACCTCTGGGAAACCTGGGCTATTGACAGGGTGTGGTCTTCTCTAAACCTCCTGAACCAAGAACAATTCAGAGGCGGGCTGCTAGATTTGTTACTGGTAGGTTTGATCATCACGCGAGTGTTACGGAAATGCTTCAGGAACTCGGGTGGGAGTCTCTACAGGAAAGGAGGCATTCTTTTCATGAATTGCTGCTGAGGAAATTTGGAGAACCAGCATTTGAGGCTGACTGCTGTACAATTTTACTGCCGCCAACTTACATTTCGCGGAAAGACCACAAAGATAAGATCAGAGAGATTAGGGCTCGTACAGAGGCATATAGGCAGTCATTTTTTCCTCGTTCTGTTTGGGAGTGGAACATGGAGTGAAGATGCTAGTTGTGGTACGAGGTACCCTCCACCACGCACCGTATGGTGGATTGCGGAGTATGTATGTAGATGTAGATGTAGGTGCCTCAAGAGTGGTTTTCCTTAGGTGAAAGCAAAATTTAATCACGTAGCACTGCTCGAACTGCTTTTCATGTTTTCTGCCATGACAAAAATTCTAAAACAGCTTTTGCGCCATGTGTGATTCTTACTGCATCAGAGCTTAGATGCAACTGCTGTCCACTGCACTGCCCAATGGTGAGTGCGCTCCTGATGACTGGAGTGCTGTGCAGTAGCTTGTTTCATTGCTTTATGGACAAATCATGTTTATGACACCATTCAAACTGTAGCTTAACCACAATAAGGTGTGTCTGCTAACAGTAGCATTTGGCAAACAGAGGACAGATATCTTTGAAAGACAAGTTACTAGAGCCAGAGAGTATTTGCAATTTCTGCACCACTTTGCATAAATGACTACAAGAATACAAGAGGAATGGACTTCGCTGCCTACCAAAAGTACCATAAGCAGACCAGCTCTCCAAAGATTTGTTGGAGGCAGCGAATGTGGCGGCCACAAACCAGCAGTGTTGTTGCTGCTGAGGCATGAGGTGCAGGAGAGCAACATGCTGTGGCTGGCACAGTTCCTCTCGAGCTTCAAGCTCTTGCTGCCAAAGTTCCAGAAACTTGGATTCCATAACTCTAGCACTGATTGCTAATGTATCTGCTTTCAGTATGAATGCATAACCTTTAAACAAAGCCAAGTTCATCGTGAGCTGAACACTGAACAAATACCAATAACATTAACCAGAGTGTCAAAGTGCACAGCAGGGCCAGTGTCTCTAAAGCAGCTAAACATGATAGGTGGTTGCTCATGGAAGTACTGTATAAGATTGACCTGCAGCTGCTTGCCTAGCCCGTTGCCCACGTGGCATGTCCTTCATACCTTTGGTGGTGTTCATTAATCGTGAACTGTAATGCCTCTGATCCGCTGTTGATGTCGGCTGTTGGCGGGGGTGTAGCAACTTGGAGTATAGGAATTGGGACTAAAAGTGTGCATTAGTTACTCTTAAGCAGTATGCTGGTCATTGTCCATATTTTCTAGAATTTAGTTCTGTAGGGCAATTATTTTCTGATTTTGTATAATGACATAAATGAATAATGTCATTCATATAAGACAAATACTAGTTTCGGTACATACATACATACATACCTTGGATATGCATCTTTTTTAACAAAATTCCTGTAACAAATTGGGGCCCACAAGGCAGGAAAATGTAGAAATGGATTTGAAATTATGTAAGTATGGCATGAAGGTGTTTTGTTTACCTCTGTACCATAATAAAGCAGCATTAACCAGCACGCATGATACTTGGAGGTCTACATTGATTTCAAGAAGATACATATATTGTCCCTTTTCTTTTGTTTCCACTAATTTTACACTTGCGTCCTGTTTCTGTTATACCAGCAGCTGCCTTATGACTGAATATTTCTGTTTCCTGTAATGGAGGTCTACATATACATATACATCTACATCTACAAGCATACTCTGCTAGCCACCAAGTGGTGTGTGGCGGAGGGCACAATTCGCGCCAAAGTCATATCCCCCTCCCCAACCCTCTCTTCCACACATGGATCGCACAAGGGAAAAACAACTGTCTGAACGCCTCAGTACGAGCTCCAATTTCTCTTATCTTCAAGTGGTGATCATTGCGCGATTTGAAAAGTTGGTGGTAATAATATATGCTCTACATCCTTGGTGAAGATCGGATTTCGGAATTTAGTGAGCAGACCCTCCCGTTTGGTGCATCGTCTGTCTCTAAGTGTATCCCACTTCAAACTTTCTATGAGATTTGTAACACTCGCACGACGGCTAAATGTACCAGTCATGAATCTTGCTGCTCTTCTTTGGACCTTCTCAGTTTCTTGACTGAGACCCGACTGATAAGGGTCCCATAAAGGTGAAAAATGCTCTTAAGACTGGACGCATTGTAAGCAATTTCCTTTGTTGAAGGACTGCATCGCTTCAGGATTCTACCAATAAACCACAATCTAGAGTTCGCCTTGCCCGTTGCTTATTTAATCTGATCATTCCATTTGAGATCATTTCGAATAGTCACACCCAGATACTTGATGGATGTTACCGCTTCCAAAGACTGGGCATTTATTTTGTACTCATACATTAATGGGGATTTTCACCTTGTTATACGCAGTAGGTTGCACTTACTAATATTGAGAGATAACAGCCAGTCATTACACCACGCATTTACAATTACCAAAAACTGCTTTAAAGTGGCATGAATGCTTTTCAAAGACACTTGATTTACCGGTATCTTCACTTCATGATCTGACTCATTTTTGTCTGTTGCATGCAGAATAAATACTGCTGGTGAATGTATCTATTTATACATTTATACCTAAAAACAAAGATGATTGACGTACCAAATGAAAGTGCTGGCAGGTCGACAGACACACAAACGAACACAAACATACACACAAAATTCAAGTTTTCGCAACAAACTGTTGCCTCATCAGGAAAGAGGGAAGGAGAGGGAAAGACGAAAGGATGTGGGTTTTAAGGGAGAGGGTAAGGAGTCATTCCAGTCCCGGGAGCGGAAAGACTTACCTTAGGGGGAAAAAGGGATGGGTATACACTCGCACACACACACATATATCCATCCACACATATACAGACACAAGCAGACATATTTAAAGACAAAGAGTTTGGGCAGAGATGTCAGTCGAGGCAGAAGTGCAGAGGCAAAGATGTTGTTGAATGACAGGTGAGGTATGAGTGGCGGCAACTTGAAATTAGCGGAGATTGAGGCCTGGAGGATAACGGGAAGAGAGGATATATTGAAGAGCTAGTTCCCATCTCCGGAGTTCGGATAGGTTGGTGTCAGTAGGAAGTATCCAGATAACCCGAACGGTGTAAAACTGCGCCAAGATGTGCTGGCCGTGCACCAAGGCATGTTTAGCCACAGGGTGATCCTCATTACCAACAAACACTGTCTGCCTTTGTCCATTCATGCGAATGGACAGTTTGTTGCTGGTCATTCCCACATAGAATGCATCACAGTGTAGGCAGGTCAGTTGGTAGATCACGTGGGTGCTTTCACACGTGGCTCTGCCTTTGATTGTGTACACCTTCCGGGTTACAGGACTGGAGTAGGTGGTGGTGGGAGGGTGCATGGGACAGGTTTTACACCGGGGGCGGTTACAAGGGTAGGAGCCAGAGGGTAGGGAAGGTGGTTTGGGGATTTCATAGGGATGAACTAAGAGGTTACGAAGGTTAGGTGGACGGCGGAAAGACACTCTTGGTGGAGTGGGGAGGATTTCATGAAGGATGGATCTCATTTCAGGGCAGGATTTGAGGAATTCGTATCTCTGCTGAAGAGCCACATTCAGAATCTGATCCAGTCCCGGAAAGTATCCTGTCACAAGTGGGGCACTTCTGTGGTTCTTCTGTGGGAGTTTCTGGGCTTGAGAGGATGAGGAAGTGGCTCTGGTTATTTGCTTCTGTACGAGGTCGGGAGGGTAGTTGCGGGATGCGAAAGCTGTTGTCAGGTTGTTGGTGTAATGCTTCAGGGATTCCGGACTGGAGCAGATTCGTTTGCCACGAAGACCTAGGGCTGTAGGGAAGGGACCGTTTGATGTGGAATGGGTGGCAGCTGTCATAATGGAGGTACTGTTGCTTGTTGGTGGGTTTGATGTGGACGGACGTGTGAAGCTGGCCATTGGACAGGTGAAGGTCAACATCAAGGAAAGTGGCATGGGATTTGGAGTAGGACCAGGTGAATCTGATGGAACCAAAGGAGTTGAGGTTGGAGAAGAAATTCTGGAGTTCTTCTTCACTGTGAGACCAGATCATGAAGATGTCATCAATAAATCTGTACCAAACTTTGGGTTGGCAGGCCTGGGTAACCAAGAAGGCTTCCTCTAAGCGACCCATGAATAGGTTGGCGTACGAAGGGGCCATCCTGGTACCCATGGCTGTTCCCTTTAATTGTTGGTATGTCTGGTCTTCAAAAGTGAAGAAGTTGTGGGTCAGAATGAAGCTGGCTAAGGTAATGAGGAAAGAGGTTTTAGGTAGTGTGGCAGGTGATCGGCGTGAAAGTAAGTGCTCCATCGCAGCGAGGCCCTGGACGTGCGGGATATTTGTGTATAAGGAAGTGGCATCAATGGTTACAAGGATAGTTTCTGGGGGTAACGGATTGGGTAGGGATTCCAGGCGTTCAAGAAAGTGTTTGGTGTCTTTGATATTTATACATTTACAAGCACATAACATAATGATTAGTGCACCGAGAAATGTAGCATGTTACATGATTGAAAGCTATGGTGAATTGTCATAACATGTGCTATAACTTGAGACTATGAACTCGAGTTGGTTTTCAAAGTATTCACTAGTTTTGTGTACATTTCTTTCATTCCATTCCTTTCAGTCCTCCTTACGAGAGTAGCTTTTGGTTCACATAAAATCTTCCTTTACAGGCATAGGTTCTTAATGGGTTCGCAGTTTGAACAGATTGTCTTCTGTAAATTTACGTATACAAAGATTGTTGTATTCAATTCCTTTACTAAATTAATGGCAAAGTTGTATAATGGTAACATTTTTTACACACAATGATAATGATTCTAGGCATTTTCTGCATTATAGCCAAGTCCATTAACTGTCTAAACTGCAGGATCCTCAAGAAACTAATAGGCTAGAATGTGCCTATTAAAAATATGCTAACTTCTGTCTCTCTGTCTTCATTGGCTCCAGTACTCGTAGACTGTGGACAAAATTGTGCAAACTTCAAACAGATATAAACAATAAGCCAAAATTAGAAATCAAACTGTTAAGCGTATCGATAGTCCTAGGAAAGGAGCATTTTTGTGACTAGAGAGCAGCATTTGCCCAGTTCAGTGATTTCCAGTGTGTGTAACATGCCATGTTGTGAGGTAAAAATTTTCAAAAACAAGCCCACAAATTAACTGTGAAAATAAGTGAAACAACTGCTAACAAAGTGAAGCCATATGGCATGTATAAAATGAGGGATGTAAATGAACAGATTTCAGTATACTTCCGTAAACTCTAAGAATAAAAATAAACAACTTCTGCTTCATTCCCTGATCACAAGTTGTGAATGTTTGTGCACATAGAGATGTGCATACGAAACTATACTCACTGTGTTTTATTGCAATTAAAAGTTAGACTGTTAATAGTGAATCAAGAATTTATCATCTGAAACACGATTTGTTAAAATACTCAGTATCTGACCTGATTGTGTAAATATTATGCTTGTACCACTCATAAGCATAACTACTGTGAACTTAGCTAAACACTTTAAGGCATGTCATTAATGTCAGGAAAAGTACTGGTCCCAGTGCGGAATGCTGTGTAGCAATAGCAGAGTCAGATGCTAGTTCATTTCTGTCTATGTGAAACTGCAAAGCAGTCTTCTGCATCAAGCTTCTTAGATAATACAGAAACCAATTCCACTGTGTTCCAAAAGTTTTCTGCAATATAGGGTGTGTTAAAAAAGAAGCTGGACTTACGAAATAATGCACAAACCAGCAGTAGAAGCATACTGCGACAACTAAGCGAACATAGCAGCAGGTTTAGACAAACTGCTATGTACTGTATTTCACTCTGACTCGTAGTAAGCGGGCTACAGCCATTGAAGTGAGTGCATACACAAGCTGCTCGAGTGAAAATGAAGTAGCATGAACAATGTGTGTGTGTGTGTGTGTGTGTGTGTGTGTGTGTGTGTTACGCAGGGCTGTGAGTGGTTTAAGCATTTTCTAAAGGGTAGAACGTCGGTCAAGCTTCTTAGTCTGTATGACCTTCCAAATCGACAGATGATGACAATATTGAGAGTGTTCATGGTGTGATTTGCAGAAATTGTCATTTAACTGTTCGAGAAGTTGCTGACAAAGTGGGCATTGGCATAGGCCAAATTTTGGGAGAACCAGACATGGATGTTGCATCAAGACCATGTGCATCAATCTTTGTCTGCAGCTGTCCAGCAAATCATCACAGTCCCATTATGCCCCATCCACCATATTCTCTGTACCTAGCACCAGCTGACTTCTTCATGTTTCTCAAACTTAAAACCATGTTGAAGGGACATCATTTCTAAATCATAAGGGAGACTCTGGAGAATGTGAAAAGAGACATATGCGCTATCCCAGAAAATGCATTCCAGGAGGCTTTCCAAAAGTGGAAGAAACGATGGGAACAGTAGTGCCAGTAGAGGGGAATATTTTAAGGGGGAAAGTGCTTAAAAGGTTGTACAGTAAACAATAGAGGTTTAATAGTGGAAGTTCGGTTCCTTTTTGAACACATCTCTTAAACCATGGCCTGTCAAATTCCTTTTGTTATGTTACAGAAGACACTCAGTAGCTGTAGTCTTCTGTCGGTACCTACCACTGTCTGTTTAAAGAAAGAATCTGTTACCTAGGAAATTGACAAATCATTTCTGAAACCATCCTGCAAATCTATCAAAAATATATGCTTACAGAAATAGAAAACTACCCTCTTGCACCATGACTCACTGGATTTCTTAGAACAGTTGTAACAGTGTATCAATATGATCTTTTGCTCTTTCATTATGTAAATAGTTTCTGTTTATTTTTAATTACTGTTTTGATAATGACATTTATTGATGTGTAATGTAAAGTTTCTCTATTGCATGCAATGTTTTTGTAATTAGTGTATGGCAATGGGTAATTCAGAAAGTACAGTTAGTTTTTTAATAGTGTGAAAGAACCCAACCCTAGCTACATATATTACTAAGGCAAAGAATCTTTGATTGTGACGTTGGTGCCCATCACCTTTGATATGAACCATACAGCCTGTATACAGGTGTGTGTGTGTGTGTGTGTGTGTGTGTGTGTGTGTGTGTGTGTTGGTTGGTTGTTTGTTTGTTTGTTTTCTATGCAGTTATAAGACTACACATTCTGTAAACTTTAATGTAATACTCTTGTATCTCTTATTAGGTTATCATCATCCTACATACACAAAAACTCATGTCCTTCTAGTATAAAATAAACAATACTTCTTCTGTGTCAGTGTGTATGTAATATTTGCAGTTAGAACTCATTTTTGAAGTGGCAGCCATGTTATTCACTCTTAACCTCTTTTCCATACAGTTGTACAACACTAGGCCACTTCCTGTGGTAACGTTTTAATGCAAGCTGTGGCTAATTGGCACTTGATCTGACATTTCCTTTCACTGACATGACCAAATATTCTGTGCCTTGGTAATATCTTTAGTTAAAGGTTTGTCCTCTTTCACGGTAGTCTCTCTTCTGGATGCTAGTCAGCTGTCACCTGATGATCACCTACCGTATTTACTCGAATCTAAGCCGCACCTGAAAAATGAGACTCGAAATCAAGGAAAAAAAAAAATTCCCGAATCTAAGCCGCACCTGAAATTTGAGAGTCGAAATTCAAGGGGAGAGAAAAGTTTTAGGCCGCACCTCCAAATCGAAACAAAGTTGGTCCATTCCAATATGAGACAAAATTTAGGCCGAATGAATAATGATGCAGCTACAGTAGTTTAGTTAGAGTCGTAAGCTTAGCAGTTAAGCTTTACCAGGTAGCCATTGCTATGAGTCAGGCGCTCCGTCCGTATTTATATGGGTACCCTTCCTTTTCCACGTGCCTCGTCTGGTTTGAATTGATAACTTATTTTTCTTTGATCTGATAAGTGCCGTTCTCTTTGTTATAGGTGTTTATGTCACTCTAAGCTGAAAATGCATTAGTGTACTGCGTCATGCATTGTTTTCGCATTCTGATAATGGGTGTTTACGGCCGGTCGCCGCTCGCGGCATGGCTTGCTTTTATGCGCGGTACCGCCACTTACTATTAAAAAAAAGAGAGAGAGAGGAATCGTCTCATTAGCGAAACAGTGGCAAGATACTGCTATTTGTTGTTACTTACACTGCTGCTTTCTTTGATAATGATCAACAAGAACCAAATAATAGACTGCGTATGATAGAACATTGTTCTGAATGAGAGTTAGTCGAAAATTTTTCTCCGTTTGAAAATCTTTGCGGCCGCTTCTTTAGTACATCAAATTCTGCACAGAAATTAGAGTCATCTTAGATTTAAAAATCTAGTCAGTTGCCGTGCTTCATTTCTGACTGTATCACTATTAGGCATAAGAATAATACGAATATAAACATGAAATAAGGATATAAATATCCTTCCGCATTTGCTGTTGTCTCACTCTAGTTTCATAGTTTATTAGGCAGACCGGATTTAAATGAGATAGCAGCAAACACGAAAGAATACATGACAAAATGTTTATATTCGTATTATTCTTATGGTGAAGAGAATACTGCACGTGATTCACAATTCATAAAAGTTCCTACTAGCAACCGTCTCTTCTCACAGGTAGGAAAATATTCAGAACGTAGAGTTGGCCATATTGACTAACATCCCAAACAGTCTGGCCAGTACGATTTTCGTTGTTCATTGAAATGCTGCTACATTCGAAGATTTACAATACGGAATTTGTATTTACTTCGTTGGACAATGTAGGAAATGCAGTGGTCGAAACTTGGGGCGGAGAAAAAAAGCTCGTCTTCCACCCCACCCCCCCCCCCTTTTTTTTAAATGACACAGAGGTTTTGGCGCCAGTATTTATCTTTGTGCCTGCAAAGCATGCTTGTGTAGCGCTATATATTCGACGGCAGAAATTAGTTGTGGCGGCATCTACCAACATTTTGCAGAACTTCCGTGTACTCTGCACTCGATTCTAAGTCGCAGGCGGTTTTTTGGATTACAAAAACTGGAAAAAAAGTGCGGCTTAGATTCGAGTAAATACGGTAATAAGCTGAAAACCGGTTCACATTAAAGAAATATTACTGAAACAAAAATCCAGTTTGTTTGCTGTCCAACCTTAAAGTATGAAATCATTCTACCAAAAACTGAAGGAAGAATCCATGAATACAATGTTAGTTTACATGTAGATGTTAAAGTGATTTTACTGTCATGGTTGTGTTTTTACACTTTCAAAAATACTGCAATCTCTGTAGGTTTTGTACAGTTTCATTTATTTTACTTCTCACATTTTGAAATATTTTTCATGTTAGGCCACAACCTCTACAAAACGTAGTACCACGTTTGTGGCCCTTTCTCAGCCATAGCACATCGTCAGTTCGTCGAGCCACATTACAGACTTTACGAACATTAACAAGTGTATCGCTACATTGTGATAATGGTCTGCAATGGACATCAGGGCTTTTACAAGATGCTTTGAGGCATATCTTCCAAAGAGTTCTGGTTGAACCAGTTGCTGAAATACAAGATTTAGCAGAACAGGTTTGTCACTGATATTATTTGATTAATCTTTACCATAACTTTTTATTCTCTGTGCTACCTTTAGTGTGACTATAATTT
Organism: Schistocerca cancellata; assembly: GCF_023864275.1. NCBI lineage: Eukaryota > Metazoa > Arthropoda > Insecta > Orthoptera > Acrididae > Schistocerca > Schistocerca cancellata. Next base: position 467,051,882 of record NC_064627.1, on the reverse strand, counting down.
TATGCAGTAGTCAACGAGTTATTTATTTTCAGTATTTATTGGCTTCTTGCCTTTTCAGCATTTCTATCTTCATTTCAGCTGTGTTCATAACACGTTATACTTCTACCAGAACATAATTACAATGAATTGTAAATCTGGGGTAGATGCATATACAATCAACCACAACATTTCAAGCTTTCAGAAATGGAGGATTCTTCATCCAACAAATGTGATGAAACAATTGGGTAAAATGAGACTAACCTGGGATTAGTTTGGGAAGTTTTCCAGGACCACAGGGAAGCTACATACAGTGAAACAGGCTGATGGGGAAAATAAGTACATCCGGAAATTTAAAAGAAGAGATGCAAAAATAACATGACACTGTTTCACACTTTTTTGTGGTGTAACATCAGTAACTGAATTGTTCATTTATTTCGTCTTGGTGAATATACTTGGACCAGTGAGGTACTTGTCCTCATCTCTCTTCATAATATGAATGAACAGTATTCCATTTGACTTGAAATTCTGTCTTAACAGGTTTCTATACTGCAATTCGTGATTTATTGCACAGGATATGGACTTATTTTGCAACTACTGGTTTAGTATTTGTGCTTACGTATAACCATTTTTGTTGTTGACAAAAATTTTGTTTTTATATTCTCTGGTTTCCTTTCTACTTTTGTTTCTCAGTTTTCTGTTTTATTGTACTGCTCATTTTTCATAATAAGGTAATTATGTCCTTTGTTGTACTTTTTTTTTTTGCTTATACACTAATGATTTATTAGTTTAATTGTTCCCTGTAATACTGTGTGCTAGGTTACCTTGTCTCCATTCTCTTCTAAGATAGCCAGCCCATTGTTTCACAGTAATTCTTGCTGAGATGTGATATTAGAATATCTGCATACCGCAAATATGTGGACCATAGTTTCACACATGTAGATTTGAGCAATGAGTCTGTAGCTGGAAAAAGTTCTGTTGCGCTCTGAAGTTTCCCTGCCATAGGTCTCCTTCAGCTTTTTCTGTAACAGACTTTTTCTTGCAGTGAAGAAGCAAAAGTTGTTTTCTACAGCTCTACAAATCATTTATGACTTTATGAAAAGTTCTTATTCATATATTGACTTGAATATTTTTGTTATAAAGTTCTTCATTTATACTTTGGATCATAGAATCCTTTCCTGCTGGTAATAGCTGCATGTGTTCAAGGTTTATTGTAAATAATTTGAAAAGGTAGTGATTGTGATCTGCTGTGTGGTATAGTTATCCTAAAGATTACTACATAAATAAAAATATAAGCTATAACAAATAAGTTGATAAGAGAATCAGTTGAGTGAAACATGTTCTCTAGTTGAATCTATTTACTCATTAACCTTCATGACAGGATTAAGGCTGGGTGTTGGACAAGTCTTCAAACCTGCACTGTCATGTATGGAAGACTGGTCATAGTGCAAACCTGTGTTCAGCACACAGTTTTAGCTTATCATGAAGGTATTTTGTTGCTATGGCTGGCTGTAAATCTTTGTGTCTTTAATATTACTATTAAAAAACTTGAATTAAAAATTTTACATGTCCATAGGTCTGGGGGAACTTAATACGTAACAGTCAGTTAACTGTTCTTCTGAACGCAGCTTGCCCATATTTTAGCACATGGCTCTGTTTGACCATGCAGCCTGCTAAAATTCCTTTTGACCCATCAGTACTGATACACAGCAAAACTTCTATTAGAGTGAGTATATGCAAATAATTGATGTTGGTCATATTGTTACAATTGTAGATAATTAAAAAGACAGCGTATAAATTTTAAAAGGAAAAGTAACCAGAATTTTGTTCTTATAACATCTGTGTGCACATGCTGTATCCAAACATTACTTTACTAACAAAAAATCTTTTATTAACATTGAAAAATACACTTGCTTTTTCATTTGTACCTGTGTGCACATCACAGCACACCACATTACATTAAAATTTCATGTAATAAGCAATTTTGTTTTTGGGCTAGTGTATGTGAAATACTATTCTAATTAATTATTCAAACTTAATTAAGATTTTATGTTTTATAATTGTATATGTTTTGTAATTATCAGGATAGTGGAAGTGATAAAGTCAACAAAAGGGTGAGAGTTTCATCTTTGGAGAATGTTGCAGGCACTGCAATAGTTCCAAAGTCCGAACAGAAACTTTTTGTGGGTGGAACAGAAACTACACCTTTAGCAACACGAGAAGGGAATGTAATGAAATCTCGGTGCATGGCCAGCCGTATGTTAGGTGAGTATTCAGTTACAACATGAATACAAAATTTTATAACCAGAAAATGTTTACGAAAATTAAGTACAAATTTAGCCCACTTTTTCATGATTGTCAGGATAATCCATTGCATTTATTTTTTACATTGTGCCATAAATCTACGTATAAAAATGTTACTACCAACTGGCTGTGGCCCTTTCCAGCCTCATTCCACAGTTATGCCTTTAAGCATGTTACACTTCCTTACTTCATCCATATTTGTTGCTATGGAACTCAACTCTTTTCTTAGCTTCGCTACCTGAAACTTATTTTAAAAATCATCTGATTTGTTTTGATGTAGATAGCATGAAATTCTCCGGAACTAGCATGTGATCACTGTCTAGCCATTTCACAGCTTATGATAAAGTTGTTTATTGGTTTTTGTCCTGTTTGTTGTGAAGTACTTTATACAGGGCCATCAACTATTGTAAGAGAACATTTGTAATTCATGAATGGACAGTTTTCAGAATATAGGTGCCATGACCATCAAAGTGATCTAAGATGCTCTGTGATCTCTCAGCTTTCCCCATTGTCATTAAAGGTGAGCTTTCTGAAGCTTACAATGCTGAATGATGTGACATAGTGTTTGAAGAATGTAGTTCAAATTGTTTATGCATGGAATGGTTTCCATAAATTATGAGGTGAATGTTAGGTCAGATCTTTCATTAAGAACATGGCTGATTTCCTTCCCCAGGTTTTTCCTCATTCTGCTCTTCATAATTCTCATTGTAACCACTTAAAGCCAAAAATATATGTACTTAAGGCTTCTACATCTAGATAGGAAATTGATCCAGAAAAAGGCAGAGCTCAAGAAAGTTGGACTAGGAAGAAAATTTAGACGAGACACTGACATGAGAAAATAAAAAATGGGTAATATTGGGGGGGGGGGGATTGAAAATTGAAAACAAGGCATGTGGAAAACACTAAAATAGATAAAATGCATGAAAAAGTGAATGGATGGGGAAAAGTATAAGTGAGAAGGGGGTGGAAAGGTTACAGGAGCATAGGAAAGTGTGTGTGGTTTAGCTATGCCAACAAGAAGAAAATTGTATTAGATGTGAACAGAAAACATAAATGCCAATGTAGTTCAATCAAGAGATGAGAACCATTAGTGTTCTATAGAATAGTTTTGCTGTGTTCCATTTGTCATATAGTGGTCCTGGAAATAATAGCTGAGATAATCTACATGATGAAGGAAGTTCTGAAGATCATGTTGTTGTAACGCAGGATATTTTGCATTAACAGAATAAACTGCCTGTCTTGCCACTCAGTCTTACTAACTCATTTGTGGTCACTATATTAGTAGTACAGTAAACTGGACAGCTTTACATTAAGTTGGTATGTAAATGTGTTTTCTGATTTGAGACTCTCCCACTGAAGGAGTGTTCTGCTCCCAGTCATGGCACTAGTGTGATAGAAAGCTGCAACAGATGTTTACAGTGGTAGGCTGGCTTATGGTAGTAGGTGGATTGCACTTGAATGTTACAAAGTTTGTAAAGATGAAAGTGAATCTACTTTTGCTAACTCTCCGTTTAAAAGTAAAGGTCACTGTAGGAAGTACTCGTTGTAAGTTGCCATCGGTAGATCTGAACAGCCTGTTAATTAAAGGTTTCAGGAATATTGTTCTGGCACTGATAATAAAGAAAGAAATAAGTATATAATACTACTGCTATAATAATCAGGTGTTTAGCATCAGTCTGTTCATAAATTTCGATCCCAGTAATATGAAAACTGATATCCAGACCAGATGTTAATACCATGTAACTTTCAGTACTCGGAAGTTAACAATCTTGAGAAGTCATTTATGGGGAACAAGCATAAGTGGACTGCACACAGCCTAGTTGAATACATTAGAAATCACACTCAAGTCTGAATAATTGCTAAATTAATACTAACAAAGAGATAGAAGGGCTGGCCAGTACTTACCTCAGTTCAGTACAGCCAATAGATTCACAAAACAGAACAGAAAATTTACATTCCTAGCTTTCGGAACTTTGTTCCTTCACCAGGGAGGAGAGAGGGGAAAAAAGGGAAGAAGGGAAAGTGGATTCAGTTACTCACAACCCAGGTTATGAAGCAACAGGGAAAGGTAAACAGGGAGGGTAGCAAGGATGGAGGCATGGTTGTTAGAGGGAAGCCAAAGATATTCTATTGTTAAGTACTGTGCCAGCTTCAAACCAAAGAGGATGCATACAGAAATAAAGAGGTTGTTGTTGTTATTGTTGTTGTTGTTGTTGTTGTGGTGGTCTTCAGTCCTGAGACTGGTTTGATGCAGCTCTCCATGCTACTCTATCCTGTGCAAACTTCTTCATCTCCCAGTACATACTGCAGCCTACATCCTTCTGAATCTGCTTAGTGTACTCATGTCTTGGTCTCCCTCTACGATTTTTACCCTCCACGCTGCCTTCCAGTACTAAATTGGTGATCCCTCGATGCCTCAGAACATGCCCTACCAACCGATCCATTTTTCTAGTCAAGTTGTGCCACAAACTCCTCTTCTCCCCAGTTCTATTCAATACCTCCTCATTAGTTATGTGATCTACCCATCTAATCTTCAGCATTCTTCTGTAGCACCACATTTCAAAAGCTTCTATTCTCTTCTTGTCCAAACTATTTATCGTCCACGTTTGACTTCCACACATGACTACACTCCATACAAATACTTTCAGAAACAACTTCCTAACACTTAAATCAATACTCGATGTTAACTAATTTCTCTTCTTCAGAAACGCTTTCCTTGCCATTGCCAGTCTACATTTTATATCCTCTCTACTTCGACCATCATCAGTTATTTTGCTCCCCAAATAGCAAAACTCCTTTACTACTTTAAGTGTCTCATTTCCTAATCTAATTCCCTCAGCATCACCCGACTTAATGCGACTACATTCCATTATCCTTGTTTTGCTTTTGTTGATGTTCATCTTATACCCTCCTATCAAGACACTGTCTATTCTGTTCAACTGCTCTTCCAAGTCCTTTGCTGTTTCTGTCAGAATTACAATGTCATCGGCGAACCTCAAAGTTTTTGTTTCTTCTCCATGGATTTTAATACCTACTCCGAACTTTTCTTTTGTTTCCTTTACTGCTTGCTCAATATATAGATTGAATAGCATCGGGGAGAGGCTACAACCCTGTCTTACTCCCTTCCCAGCCACTGTTTCCCTTTCGTGTCCCTTGACTCTTATAACTGCCATCTGCTTTCCGTACAAATTGTAAATAGCCTTTCGCTCCATTTTATCCCTGCCACCTTCAGAATTTGAAAGAGAGTATTCCAGTCAACATTGTCAAAAGCTTTCTCTAAGTCTACAAATGCTAGAAATGTAGGTTTGCTTTTCCTTAATCTTTCTTCTAAGATAAGTCGTAGAGTCAGTATTGCCTCACGTGTTCCAACATTTCTACGGAATCCAAACTGATCTTCCCCGAGGTCGGCTTCTACCAGTTTTTCCATTTGTCTGTAAAGAATTCGCATTAGTATTTTGCAGCTGTGATTTATTAAACTGATAGTTTGGTAATTTTCACATCTGTCAACACCTGCTTTCTTTGGGATTGGAATTAGAGGTATATAGTATAAAGATAAACACAACTATGTAGGATGAAAAGATGCGTGAATGGCTAAAGAGGAGAGGGAAAAAGTAGAAGACTGAAGAGTAAATGGGAGTGAGGTTGGTTAACGTAGGTTCAGTCCAGGGGGATGGCAGGATGAAAGGATGTGTTGGAGTGCAAGTTCCTAACTCTGCAGTTCTGAGGGACTGGTGTTGGGTGGGAGAAGCCAAATGGCACGTACGTTGTAGCAGGTTCCTAGGTCCCTAGAATTATGCTGGACGGCATGCGCTGCTACTGGGTATTGGACATCTCCTGGGCGGACAGTTTGTCTGTCCCATAATCATTTAATTGCTAAATTACAATGTTATCTTAAAGGCTCTACTGGCAAATTATCCTAGGCTCCAAGACTTGAAATACACTAGCTTGGATGTATCCCATTATAAGCATACCTCTCATTAACCATTGAGCGGGAGTGCTGGTTTTCATAACACAAGTGTATGTGCAGCATACATTGTACACATGTAAGGAATGGCTGTTTCTATGGTACCAAGGTAAACTTATGTGAACAAAATCGCAGTTTAATCTTAGTTAAATTGAACGATGATAAAATAATCTTATATTGTATGAGCTAAATCACTGTTTAATTAAACAACAATAAAATAAACTTTCATTGTATCACACTGTTACTGCTTACAAGTGTTACCCAGTAATTACCCCCTCGGAGCATTAAACTGTGCTGGTGCATCATACCTATCCAAATGATTATTCAATTACTAATTACATCGTAGACAACTGCCACATTCTGGGATTGTGCCGCTAACTCAGAATCTGGGGTATTTTCTTGCATGGATCGTAAATTTTTTTTCACCGTAGCTCACTGTTTATTATATGTTACTGCTGCCCAGTTGGATGTATGACATCACAACTTATTACTGTGTTAGCTGAAGCAGTAATGGAGTATTAGGTATGGGTAGGCATTTGTAAAACAGTAGTGGAATGGAACAAGATATTGTTGTTTGTGGTTGGCACACTTTGTACATTGGTGCACTCACTCAAGAGTGGCTGTGGCCTTGAGAGTTTGCATTTGAGGTCTGTGTCGTCATTTCTGTATGAATGTTTGTGCTGTTGCTGTAAAAAGAGCTAGTGCTCAAAAGCTAGCTTGAATGCTGTTTCCTGCTGTATGTTTCTGTGCTCTATAGATCAATCCACTATAAGTGACTGGTTGACTTTTCTTTTTTACATATTGCTCTATCCAGTAATTTACATTACTGTTATATTCTCCCTAAGTTAAGCTCTGCTGATGTATCTTGCCAATCTTTTATACCAAGGGAGGCTAGTGAACTGTTGGTAAGGTTCTCAAATGCTCTAATGCCAGATGCAAATTCAGGTGATGTTGGTATTCTGGTCTCACTGAAAAAATATTGGTAGTAATTTACAGGGAACTGTGAGAGGGACACAGCCACTTCTGCATCCATACCGTGCTACACAGTAGAATTTAACGTGACTGTAGAGACACAAGTTTTCTCATTCTTCTTATTTAGGGATAATACACAAGGTGTCACAGAGGAAATGGATCACTCCACAATATTTCGATTGTATCTGCTAGTCATCTTCAGGTGAGCCATGAAGATTGATGAACTCCACTCCACCTTATATGGCGCGTTGATAATATTGCAATGTGTGTGTCAGAGTCACGGTGACAGAAGGACCACACCACTCACTGACAGCACTCTCACTGCTGGAACTGCAAGGATCAGCTGCCTTCAGCGTTGCCACCCATCACATGTTGTTGTTGTTGTTGTGGTCTTCAGTCCTGAGACTGGTTTGATGCAGCTCTCCATGCTACTCTATCCTGTGCAAGCTTCTTCATCTCCCAGTATCTACTGCAACCTACATCCTTCTGAATCTGCTTAGTGTATTCATCTCTTGGTCTCCCTCTACGATTTTTACCCTCCACACTGCCCTCCAATGCTAAATTTGTGATCCCTTGATGCCTCAAAACATGTCCTACCAACCGATCCCTTCTTCTAGTCAAGTTGTGCCACAAACTTCTCTTCTCTCCAATCCTATTCAATACCTCCTCATTAGTTATGTGATCTACCCACCTTATCCTCAGCATTCTTCTGTAGCACCACATTTCGAAAGCTTCTATTCTCTTCTTGTCCAAACTATTTATCGTCCATGTTTCACTTCCATACATGGCTACAGTCCATACAAATACTTTCAGAAACGACTTCCTGACACTTAAATCTATACTTGATGTTAACAAATTCCTCCTCTTGAGAAACGCTTTCCTTGCCATTGCCAGTCTACATTTTATATCCTCTCTACTTCGACCATCATCAGTTATTTTACTCCCTAAATAGCAAAACTCCTTTACTACTTTAAGTGTCTCGTTTCCTAATCTAATTCCCTCAACATCACCCGACTTAATTTGACTACATTCCATTATCCTCGTTTTACTTTTGTTGATGTTCATCTTATACCCTCCTTTCAAGACACTGTCCATTCCGTTCAACTGCTCTTCCAAGTCCTTTGCTGTCTCTGACAGAATTATAATGTCATCGGCGAACCTCAAAGTTTTTACTTCTTCTCCATGAATTTTAATACCTACTCCGAATTTTTCTTTTGTTTCCTTTACTGCTTGCTCAATATACAGATTGAATAACATCGGGGAGAGGCTACAACCCTGTCTTACTCCTTTCCCAACCACTGCTTCCCTTTCATGCCCCTCGACTCTTATAACTGCCACCTGGTTTCTGTACAAACTGTAAATAGCCTTTCGCTCCCTGTATTTTACCCCTGCCACCTTCAGAATTTGAAAGAGAGTATTCCAGTTAACATTGTCAAAAGCTTTCTCTAAGTCTACAAATGCTATAAACGTAGGTTTGCCTTTTCTTAATCTTTCTTCTAAGATAAGTCGTAAGGTCAGTATTGCCTCACGTGTTCCAACATTTCTACGGAATCCAAACTGATCTTCCCCGAGGTCGGCTTCTACCAGTTTTTCCATTCGTCTGTAAAGAATTCGCGTTAGTATTTTGCAGCTGTGGCTTATTAAACTGATAGTTCGACCCATCACAGTCATCATAATATTCTGGCGTCTTGTCTGGAGCAAATATTGGAGATCGTGGGATTCCATGCGTTATCCAGCTGGTAGCCACTGTTGTGGTTAATTAGATTTTCCACAATGTGTATTGCAAAGGATTCTTTTATAGTGGAGGTCCAAAAAGATGTTGCTATATCCAAAATTAATGTTTTGTCATACTCCATCGAATGTCTGTTGTATATACAATGTTCCACAACTGCAGACTTGTTGGGTTGGAGAAGGTGAGTGCAATGTTCATGTTCTATGCAACATTCTTCCACTGTGCATGTTGTTTGCCCTGTATAGGCCATACCACACTGGCAAGGTATTTTGTAAATTCCCACCTCCTGCAGTAACAAGTTATCGTTCACTGATATCCCAGCAAGTCCAAAATCTGAGATGGTGGGCGGGAAACCACTTTCACCTTGCTAAGGATTCTTGCTGTTGTGATGGAAATATTTCCAATGAAGGGAAGAAAAGCTAGGGACTTTGCTGGTGCGTTCTCCTCTTTATTCACTTCCTGGTTCTTGGTTTTAGCTGAAGTGCCCTGTTAATTTGCCAGATCAAGTATCCATTGTCTCTGAACACTGTCTTTAAATGTGCAAGCTCTTTTGGTAAACTATCTGCATCCGACACTGCATGGGCCCTGTGTACAAGCGTTTGAAGCACACTCGTGGTTTGGGATGGGTGATGGCAACTTGAAGAGTGCAAGTACAAATCAGTGTGAGTGGGCTTACGATAAACAGAATGCCCCAGAGAGATGTCACTCTTCCGTATAACCAAAACATCCAGGAATGGGAGACAACCATCTTTCTCCAATTCAATAGTAAATCAAATATTCTTGTGAATGGAGTTAAGATGATTGAAAAACTCCATTAACTCATCTTCCCCATAGAGCCACACTATGAAAGTATTGCCCACGTACCTCCAAAAAAACAGTTGGTTTAAGAATCGTTGATTCAAGTGTCTTTCCTCAAAATCCTCCATAAAAAAGTTAGCCACCAAGGGAGACAACTGGCTGCCCATGGTGACAATGTCAGTCTGTTCAAAATATTCTCGGTTAAACACAAAATAGATTGAGGAAAGAGCGTGTTGAAACAAAACAGTGGAGCCTGACTGATTCTGTTTACCAATTAGTGCCAAGGAATCAGCAAGACATACATTTGTAAAAAGAGATACTACATCAAAACTCGCTAAAAGATCTGAACTACTTAGGTAGAGAGGCCCCCAGTCTCTTGATAAAATCGCCTGAGTTCTGTATATGATGTGGACTTCTGCCAACCAGTGGTCTCAGCTAGAAAGCAAGATGTTTGGCTAAATCATATATGAGGGCATCACTGTCACTCACTATAGGCTGTAAAGGAAGACCTTATTTGTGCAATTTAGGAAGACCATACAGTGTTGGTGGTACACTTCCATGTGGTCTTAACCACTTGATGGTTTCTGGAGGTAACGAGGAAGAATTGAGGAGTGTACACGTCTTCTGTTGCACACGTGCTGTGGGGTTGTGATCAATCTTCCTTACATATTATCACTAAGTAGGCCATACATTTTCTCCAAATACAAACTACACGGTAACAAAACAGTTGAGTTATCTTTATCAGGCTTCAGCACCACTATGTCAGGATCCTCTTGGAGATTTTGTAATGCACCCTTTCTGTAGAGATTTTACTACTGCGTTGAGGGGGAGCTTTCAAAAATGCGTTGCAAGTTTCCCTTCTTAATTCTTCAGCAGCATCCATAGGAAGGCCTTGTCCAGCTTCTTCAACACCACTCACAAAACTTATCAGAGGTAGTGCACTTGGTGTAAGTGCAAAATTGAGTACTTTACCCAAAACAGAGAGCATTGCATGGCCCAAATTCTTCTCCATGAAGGTAACAATGTTACGTTGTGCAGTTATTCCCTGTGGCACTGTTGTTGTGGCACGAAACGATTAAATTTTGGCATCTGCTGAGAACTTACATCCTTAAATATCCAATCAAACTTGGCTTAAGTTACTCCCTCAACCCAGTGCCATGATACAGGAGAAACAAGTGCCTCAATCTTCATATATAGGTGGAACATTTCTCCTGAAATGGCATCCAACCTTCATCTCGTATAACAAATTCTCTCCTCAACAATAGTGTGACTGGCCTTCTCCATCATTTTCTGTGCAGTGGCAGTCTTAATAAAATGTGTCACTCTGGCAAATTTTGGTGTTATGCCATGGTCCCGATATATCATAAAAAATTTAAAGAACCTAAAAGTTTTTCTCTCTTACCACGTAGCTTGTCGAAACTTCTTGTGTGTGAGGCCATCTCCTCCCCATAAAGACATTTAATATGAAATTTAAAATTTTCCTGGTGAATTAAATGTTTGAAGAGATTTTGGGATTGTAGCTGGTAATTGTCAACTTCACTCTGCGACATTTAAACTACATGTGCCAGTCATCTTCAGGTGAGTCTTCTAAGACAAGATATGTTCACCACTCCATCTTATACAGCGTGCTGATAGTATTGCCTCACAAGCATGAGAGTCACGGTGACAGGAGGACCATATCACCTGGGGGGCAGTGCCCTCACTGGTGGAACTGCAAGGACCAGTTGTCTTCGACGTTGCTGCTTGCCGGAGTATTCTGACATCTTTGTCTGAAACAAATCTTGGAGATGACAGGATTCCACACTGTCATGGTTCATTAGATTTTCCACAATGTGTGTTGCAACAAATTCTTTTATAATGGAGTCCCAAAAAGATGTTGCTGTGGTCAAAATTAATGTTTTGTAATACTTCATTGAATGCCCATTGGATATACAGTGTTCCACAATTGCAGAATTGCCTGGTTGCAAAAGGCAAGTGAAGTTGAAATAATTAGATAAAAATAAAGAATTATCACAAAATGTCATCTAATTTCCATCATATATTGTACAATATTGGAACTTGCATTATGCTTAACTTTTTAAAAAATATATCACTCAGATGCTGTCCATTTTTCCACATTTCCTGAATCTAAGTCATTAGTGAAGGGTTTGCATAATGCAGCACAAGGAGTCACCACCTTGGGGGTTCAGTTTGTGTCTTCAGCTTAGCTAAGGTTCTTGGTCCAGTATGCCACATAACACTCTCCGGTTGCTACATAAAAGGAAATCACTGACTGGAAGGTCAAGTAATGTTAGCATTTCTTGAAATTATTCAACAAATAAACCAATGTTTTACCACTGCCATTTGTATGAAGTAGCTTAATGCCAAGGTTTGGAAATGTGTGGAACCATGCATCAAGAAATGCCTCAGATATGTTGACGTAATGTTTGGATGTAACAATAACAGAAGCACATCATTCATCCTCAAAACAATATGTAACTATCACCCTGGTGAAGCTGAGCAGGATTTCTGTGAGCACAGTTACAGATGGTCTGCTTATTACGTAACTATTAAGTGACAAAGAGCTTCATCAAAAAATCCAAAGCCTTTGAAAGAAGTTTGCAACTTCCTCACTCAGTGGCATTAGCCAAAAGTTATTCACAAGTCTGAGATTTTGTTGTTACACAATCTGATGTTTGTAAGGATAAAACTGAAGCTGAGAGCATATTCTTTGAATACTCTAATATCTGAACAGCCGTGGTGAGGTAATTCTTCGTTCCAAATGACAAGGAATCATTTCAATGGCAACTTGAATGGCATCAGTGTTTCCAGAGCTATCTACTGACCATACAAGTGGACTAGGCTTTTTCTTAAAAACTGAACTAGTCTCATCAAAATTCTGAACCTATGTTTCTTGAAATTCCTCTCTTGCCATTTACTTATACATTTTTCATTAACTTTGGCAATTCATCCTTTGACATTCACTGGACATATCCAAATCACTTCAACTGTTGGGTTTGGATAGTCTCCTTCAGAGGCTTTGCATTTAATTTTTGTGAATGTCGGTTTTTTGAATCCTGTCTCTGACAGGCACATTTTCGAAAGTGAAATCATCATCTAGCTTTTTCCCCTGAAGAGGTAAACAAACACACACACACACACACACACACACACACACACACACACACACACACAAAACTACTAAATTGTGCTGATGCTGCAGCTTTCCATGAAGATGGCTCATTATCCAACTCCAACAGTTGTGGTTGTTTAGATCACTGTTGATATGTAGTGCGTACTCATTATCACTTGATATCTCACTTTTCCCTTTCAAAACGAATTTTTATCATATTATCAGTCTATTCTTAGTTGTTTCTGGTTCAGTGGGTGTTACACAGTCCAGACGCCATTATTGTGACCACCACCTATGTTCAGTGTCAACAAGCAATAACCACTCAGTCTGCATATGGCAGCACTAGCAATAGCGGGTGTATAAAGTGTGTCACAAGCACGCTTAAAACAGTGTAGTCATTATTGTAATGCTGAAACGGAGCGATTCATCTGACATCCAAAAGCGCATGACCATTGGCTTTTGGCTGAAGGGTGGAACCATTTCCGAAGCAGCTTACTTTGTAAACTCCTTCATGTGCCACTGTGATTAAAGTATACTGTGCATGGCAAAATTTCACTATCCAAAACTGGCACCAAGGCAACTGCAGTGTACCGTGGGGCGTAGATGACGGGTGGAGACAGCTGTGGGAAGGACAAATAGATGTGCAACTGTTCAGCAACTGACTGCTAAATGAACCAAGGGGCTACCAACAGTGTGTCCCAGTGACTGTTCAGTGAATGGTGCTCCATATGGGCCTACACAGCAAGGGTGGACTGCTGTCCAACAGCAATGAAGGTTGGAATTGCACACCAATACCACAGCTAGCCTTTCACTGAATGGCAACAGTTGGCCTTTTCAAGTGAATCACATTTTTATGCTTCACCTGACAGATGACCCTTAGCATCTACAGCATGAAACATCTGAAAGCAAACACCATGCAACAATTGTCAAAAGGGTCCAGGCTAGAGGAAATGAGCATTATTATCTAGGGAATGTTTCCGTTGCATTCCCAGTGTGATGTTGTAATTCTGAAAACCGCAGTGACTCAACACCAGTATGCATCTGTCCTTGGCACAATGGCATCTACCAGCAGGACAATGCAACATGTCACATAACTCGCAGTGTACATGGATGATGTGTAGAGCACCAGGATGAATTTACCAGACTCCCCTGGAAATAGACTCCCTGACTACCCTGATTGGGTTGTTCGTGCCAACCTCAAACGTAGCACAGCTGGCCATGGCTCTGGATTTTGCATGGCTCCACATCCTTGTCAGTATCTTCAAGAACATCATTGGCTCTCTTCCTGTATGTCTCATGTCAGTCCATCATGTAGAAGATGCTTATTCAGGCTTTTGACAGATAGTCACATTATATTTCACCTGTAAACAGACTCAGTGGGGGGAAAAAAGTCATAATTTGATTCTGGCTACAGAAATGTCTAAATGACCTCAGAGGAGGTGTAAGGTTTGTGCAGAACAAAGCAAGACAAGATTTGGGAAAGTGGCAGGAAAAGATACCAGGTCCTTCTGCGAAGAATGTGACATAAGACGTCATTTGCCAAAATGCTTCAAAATTTTTTGTACTGAGATTAATGTAACTGAGTAATTTTCAGTAAAAAAAACATTTTGAAATACTTATGTTTCAGTAACAATAAGTTGTATCTCTGTTTAGGAAATGGAAGACAAAAAAGTTGTTATTGTTGTGAAAACAACACATTTTCATTTCAGCATAAAAAGATGCTCACTAATGTGTGTATATCATAGGAAAAAGACCAATCTCTCAAATGCAGTAAAGAGAATAAGTTCTGTTTAATAGAACCTGCCACACTCTAGTTGCCCATTCCTCAAAGTGTTGAGTGAAATTTGTTTATTCATTTTGTAACTATAGGCAGAATTAATGTTTCACATATCATCAATCAACTCAATATATTGAGGCATTGGGTTGTTGGCAGAGAAAAAGAAGATTGTATGAAAACTTAATGACAATTTTAAAGTCATCCCTCAAATCCAGCCATTCTTGAGATGAGCCGCATAAAAAGGTTTTTACCCAGTTGCGGGTGCCAAAAGGTGGCGGCTGCTGATGCTGATGCTGCTGCTGATGATGATGATGATGACGATAAAGAAGAATAGTCTGTGAAGGTGCTGGAATTAGGTCTTGTGAACTGGGTATGAGATTTTGGTGATAGATAAAAAACATTCTGTGGGCAGTGGGGACAGTATACAATTTTAGTCTATTCAAGTCCAGATGCTGTCACTCTACCTATCGTTCCCTACTATTGAGTTCTGTTGCAGTATATTACTCATGCATGTAGGACATACTATAGTGGTCAATATTGAGAATAGTGACATGTCATTTAGCAGTGACAATGTTTTGATCTTTTTTGCTGGTCGTTTGTGGGGAAAGTGTACATATAGGTCTTGAGGATTTGTGGTCTAGGTTCAAGCAGTTAATTAGAACTTTGGGCTGAAATGGGAGTCAAACAGTGTATACTGCAGAATTTATTGTGCAAAGGCCACTTTGTTTGTACAGAAAGTGCTGTTTTCAGCTGATCGTGCTTGGAGTTGGAAGTTGTTGGTAGGATATAGGTAGCTATGAGTTTATACTCAAGAAGTTAAATGGTGATATGCAGGCATCAGTATAATTGGTCATATTATTTATTCCATTCATTCCTTCGTGCATGCATAAGAAAATAATGAGAAACGGAATTAAGATACCTAAGCAACTGAAGAGAAACAGCTTACACTTTAGCAGCCTATGTGAACAGCTAAAATCTCTTAAGAGTCTTTCATAAAGCTGTGAATAGTATATACTGAAAATTTGTGAAGTACTTCTAATTTCACTCTCCCCAGTCATGGTGTTTTCATAAAATGTTACTTATCTGACTAACTTCTGATGTATCCCTCTGTTCTTTTACTGCATTTTATCACAGTTGTTTAAGTATCCTGAAGCTAAGCTGTTACCAGTATTGTACTTGTTGTTTCTGTTTAAACCAAAACTCCAGTACAAGTACATGTGTAAGTACTTCAAAAATTTGGTTCTTGTCACACTGTCTGCATCTTAAGAGAAGTTTTAAATGCTCAAAGAAGTATGGATTGGAGATGAAAAGAAATGCGAACATTATTTATTCAAGGTGCACTTTAAGATAATGACAGTTTATTGTGTAGCTATCATGCATAAAAATGTTGAAAGTTAATATTTGTTATTTACAGGTCTGTTGTCGTGTTTTGTGATAAAACATGATCCTGCAGTAGTGTACACTCCAGATATGGAAACTCCTATTGACTGTTATGTGAGATTGTTGTTGGCAAATCTTAACTCGAAATCAGCTTTGCAGCGCATGGTTGTGGGACTTGTAGTTGCAGAATGGGCAAGACTTGATCCAGGTTGGTACACAGCAAACATTTTAAATTTTATTCTCTTAAGTGAATTATAGAAATGAGTTCAAAAACACACAAAGCATGAGTTGCATTCTGGAACCAAATATAAACCAGTGCTTCACACATCACTTATGCATCTGCACTATTAACACAGTCTAAATTAGTGATGCATGAAATGACTTGATATCTTACAGAGCCCGGAGCACAGCAAGCTGAAGTTCACATGTTACAGAGAATTGAGCTAGGTGGCACACAGTACACGTGTTCAGGACAGCAGTTGAAATCCCCATCCAGCTATCCTCATTTCAATTTTCTGTGGTTTCCCTACATTGTTTGAAGCAATTGCTAGGATGGTTCCTTCGAAAGGTTGTAGCCAGTTTCCTTCCACAACCAAAGTTTGTGCTCTGTCTTCAGTGACATCATTGTCAATAGGGTGCTGAACCCTAATCTTCCTTTCTTTTTTCTTCATGAGGAGGAACAAAATTAATATCTTCCATATGGGGTGGAGTCAAAACATTTGGAAAATTATGTTCTTAAGTTTCACCAGCAGATTTGTTAGGATGCAAGAATACATTTAATTTTTCTGAAGACGCTCACATAATAAAGCTATTGAACACTAAAATGTTCAAAGTGCTAATCATTTTGCTATACTGAGGGTTCAAAAATTCTTGCTAAAAATTTTTGTCTTCAGTTTTTCTAACATGAAGTAAGCTGTTGTACTTCAAAAATTTCAATGTTTTGAAGTTTTACTTCTACAATAATATGGTGTAAATGATTGAATGAAGTGAAATTTCTGCTTTATTATCTCATAATTAAATAACTTCTCCTCCCAACAAAAATTGTGCTTACGGAAAGGATGTCTGTGTGAGAATTAAGGTTAATTAATTCTTACCTGCATTGTGTAAGTTTATTATTCTTGTGTATTTGCTAATGAAAATACTTCTGGAGTATACAGAAAACCCCAGAATTGTCAAATAAATAACTTTTAATAACGAAAAATGGTGTGCTCATGAAATGAAATGAATTTGACAGGACAAAGTTTGTGGAGCGCTTCCTCTGTATTTGAAATGGAAGTAGTAAACTATGTATGTCACTGTTGATAATTTTGTTTCTGGCCAGAAATGATTGCTTTTGTGACTGGAGAAGTGTTGACTGGAGGGCTGACAGTAACATTCTGTTGTGATCTGAGACAGTGAATACGAATTGTTAAGTGAAATGTTTGTGTGGCTCATTTGTTTGTTTTAAAACACTAATGGTCATCATCAATTTTAATTAAACTGAAATATTACTATCGAACTAATGTGCTTGTAAATACTGATTGTTTAAGAAAGAATGTAACTCGGTGTGTGAAACAGAAAGGTTACAATCAGTGTAACTTTACAGAAGCTCTCCTGCGAACCTTGCAGGACTAGCACTCCTGGAAGAAAGGATATTGCGGAGACATGGCTTAGCCACAGCCTGGGGGATGTTTCCAGAATGAGATTTTCACTCTGCAGCGGAGTGTGCACTTGCCCATGAAAGGCAAAGGTCTCGAGTTTGAGTTTCGGTCCAGCACACAGTTTTGATCTGCATTTTTCAAGCATGAAACGACACCAGTCCACTCTCGCCTCCTTTTGGCTTTCTGTCAGAGAATGTGGCACACACACTCCGCTGCAGAGTGAAAATCTCATTCTGGAAATATCATGGTTATAGAAGTTGTCCTTCCTGTTGTAATGCTGCAAATATAGACAGTAATATTGACAAGAATAGTTATCCATGATTGTTAGGAAAGAAGGATGTTGAATTTGCTATAGAGTTAGGTGGTGCATTGGTTAAGACTCCGGACTCTTATTTGACGCTGCTGTATTCTGTGATGACACAGCATCCAATCATACAGTAGCGTATAGCGGGTTACAGCAGACCTGCCCTGTGAACTACACTTCCTCTGAAGCCCATAAGAAAACAGTCTGCAGCAACACAAATATGAGGGCTATGCTGAAAGTTTTTAGCAGAATGCGTGAAAAAAAATTTATTTGCAAAAAAGTTTACAACCTTTCAAAATACTCTCCATTAGCATGTATACATTTTTCCATTCTCTGAAACCACTTAGAAAATGTCTCAGTCCAAGCTTCTTTTAGGATGTCACTTAGTCCACTCTCGTACGCTGCAATGGCCTCTTCGTCTGATGAAAACTGCCGCCCTTGAATTTTTTCCTTAGTCTTAGGGAACAGAAAAAAGTCACAGGGGGCCAGGTCAGGTGAATAGGGGGGATGAGGTAACACTCGCACTTTTTCCTTCTCCAGAAAGTCCATCGTTCCAGCAGCCCTGTGCGCAGATGCATTGTCGTGATGCAGCAGAAGGTGCCCACTCTTGGACTTTGGATGCTGTGATTTCCATGTGGCGATGACTTTTGGATGACAATCATTCACGTACCATTCAGCATTGACTGTACGACGTGTGTCCAAGGTCACAGAGCTGAGATGCCCAATCTTTGTGAAAAAAGTTGCCACCATCTTTTTTCCAGAGCTCCGACTTCGTCGAACTTTTGTGGGTGGTTCCTCCCCTGGAAAGCACCACACAGAAGACGGTCTCTTCGTTTCAGGGTTATTATGGTAGACCCACGTTTCATCACCTGTGACGATATTGTAGGTGTCTTGGGACTTCCCTCCAATGAATTTTTCGAGCATGAAACGACACCAGTCCACTCTCGCCTCCTTTTGGCTTTCTGTCAGGGAATGTGGCACCCAAAGGGCACATCTCTTTGTAAGGCCTAAGTGACTATGAACGATGGTCTGTGCTGCTGTAGATCCAATATTTAGGGTCACTTCAATGTTGCAAAATGTAAGCTGTGGATCTTCTTTGATCATTTTCCTCACAGCATCAATGTTTTCAGAGTCACAGCTGTTGCTGGCCGACCGGGACAAGGTTCATCTTCAATTGACTGCCGACTCCTCGAAAACTCACGAAACCAATTTCCAACTGTGGCCCTAGAAGGGGAAGCTTCACCAAAACACACAGCAAAGAAGAATGGCATTCTTCGGCACTTAAACCCTTTTCATAATCGTAAAAAATCACGGCATGAAAGTCGCGGTGCGACAGCTCTATCCTGCACCGTCTCTGACTCAGCACTGCCTGTGCTTTCTTACCGTGCTGTGGGGGGGATCACCGCTAGCCAGGGGCTGCGCGCACACGTCGCAAGATCGAAAAACATCACTCTTTCGAATGAAAACAACTCCATTGTCCTCCGCCTTACGGTTTACGGGCTTGTAAAAACTTTCGGCACAGCCCTCGTATGCTAAGTTGTTTACAACTGAATCTCCAGCAGGTACTGCGTGTAGCCAGCATTACCACAAACAGCGTTTACATCACTGCACTACCTTGCCTCTGTGAGTTATGTGCCTCTGCCAGTATCCTTCTGCTGGACAGATATTTTGGTCACCAACCGATTGATCTGCAGTCAGTCCACACTCAGAGTATAACACAGAATGTGCCTAGCTGTTCCTCAGTCGGAGTTCTTTTGTTGTGCATATTATACTCTCCGGGCTCTATGCCAGTCCTGCCTAGTGGTGCATAGTCAAACTCTACTGCAGCTCACCACTTCAAGGACTCCGTCTCGACTCGTCTCCAAGCTTACCCCGTCTCGGGACACAACCATCATGGACTTCGTCCACATATGCTCATTCCTGTGCATTGCCATTGAATGCTCACTAGGACACTACAGTACAACATGAGTGCTTACCCGCTAGGACATTCCAGTGCTTCAGTGATTGACTGTCAAACTGAACCAAGTATGCCAACTCATCATTCTAGGAAACTGATATGTTTTGTTTATTCGACTTGATGAAGTTCCATTGTTGCTGGCTCCCTGGGCACATCAATCATAGTGTGTTGTTCCCCTTGGCCACAAACATTACAGAGGAGATGGCAGTTCAAATTCCTGTACAGCTTTAGATGGTTTCATTCAGTTTTAGCTTGCAATGATATAAAACTTATTTCTTTTCCTAATATTTTGGCCACATTCCTTCCAGCCATCTTCCAGAATGACCCAATAGGTTGTAAGTACTACATGCACTCTGTCATTTTAAACCTGCAGACTGAGTCATTGTGCATGGAACCATAGATACACAAGCACCAGAAACGTCACATTGCTGGCAAAGGAAGATGCATGAATGAATGCTTTGATTATAGATTTATCATTATGAGATGCAGTGTAGCAACATCTTTGCGAGTCTGTTGAAGAGAGTACTGGATACTTCAATTTGTCCTGGATGAATCTGCTATCTCTGTTAACTAATTTCTTTGACAAATGATTTTCAACTGTTTTTTTCACCAGAGTCATAAAAACATAAGTCAATACTACAGTTTTGACATTTTCATGCTGTTTAGAGTGAGCTCCACCACAGCCAGTCTACAGGGCTGCAACAGCTGGGTGCACTTATAGCATTCTGTGCATCATTCATGGACTGTACAAGTTGTCTGCCTTCTGTACAAAAGGCCACACCCACAGTGGATCTTGTAAACCCTGACCTTGCAGAGTATCAAGTCATCATTGATGGAACCCAAAAGTGCAGCTGTCTTCAGTAGAGGGTGATAAACGCTTTAACTTTGTTCTTGATGAAGATCTGACCTATTTGTAACATATTTGTTGCAGAGAGTGCCCAACTGCTTCAGAAACTCCCTTTGAGTGTAGAAGTTTATGCTGCAGACTGCTCTCATCAGCAATGGTATGTGCCCTGTGAACCATTGCTCTGAGGACACTCACTGATTGGGAAGGATGGTAGCACCTATTTGCATGTAAATATAAGTCCATATCAATAGGCTTTGGATGAACTCTTGTCCCAAGGTGCTATCATTTTTGCAACAAATCAAAACATCCAAATTGGAAAGCATTTTTTGATTTCCATTGTAAACTGAATTTTTCATGTGTAGAATTTAGATTGTTTAAAAATCCCTGTAATTTATCATTACCATGGGGCTGCACTCCAAACTTGTCATGTATCTCCAAAATACTGTGGGTTTGAAATAAACAGATTCCAGTAGCTTTTCCTCAAAGTACTCCATAAACAAACTGGCCATCAAGGAATGAAGTAGTACTACCCATGGAGACACATCAGTATGTTCAAAAGTTAATCCATAGATATCCCAACATGAATTTACTGCATAACCACAGATTCCGATCCAATTTCCTTGTCTCTCTCTCTCTCTCTCTCTCTCTCTCTCTCTCTCTCGTCCACCGTTCCAAACAATTATATTTTTAGAGTTTTAACATTCTCTCTTCCTATTAATCTTATGACATATTGGTTGTAAAAGTTAATAACTTTGGTTAAAGGTGTATGAATAACATACACTCAGGATTTTTTCTCTCTCTTTAGGTTCTAGACCATGTCCAGAGGCACTTCGTGCACAATTACTGCAGTGCATATCTGAAGTAGTGTACTTTGATGAAATTGCACTTTCCTTTACACGACTTTTACAAGAAACACGCGACTTCATTGCAATGCTGAAGCACTATAAGCTTCCAATTGATGTTGATGCCTATGGAAAGGTAAGCATAGTTGGCCTCAGTTGTGTTTGATATAAGTATACTACCTGTTGAACAATGGAAAGTCCATGTTTGAATACCAACAATGTCATGCAAAAAGGAGACATTGCTATGTGCTGTGAAGATAACATGTTGAGTTGCAGATAGACGCAATGAGGCCTGATGGAAAGACTGTTACTTACTAGCTTTTGGCCAAAGCGTTCTTCAGAAAAGAGAAGCGCACACATTCATACAAGCAGGCATGTGTCACATACACATGACCGCTACTAGGGTTGCCAACTTTTTACTGGGAAAAGAAGGGATCGAGAAGGAAGGCTACGACTATGCATTTTGAATTCGATTTTTCATATGTAAAGCATTCTATACAGACAAAATAAAAATTCACTGCTACTTGCAGTTTTGCTTTTATAAGCTCGGGGGTGCATTTGTTGTGTAATTCGGTCTATTTACGATTCATTAGGGAAAAAATACTTTTTGCCTCAGCATTTGAACTAGGAATAATTCTTAGTACAAACCAACTACTTTTAGCAAATTTAGAACCTGAACATGTGTGGCTCTCAAGGTACAGAAAACATTAAGCTACCATCTGCTTGCATTCTCGTCTGTGGACAACCCTTGATTCAAAATAATCTTCTGTGCTGCAATGTTCATCATACAGACAATCTTCAATGACATCATCTAACCGAAATGAGTCAGTTACTTCTTGAAAATGCTTAAATTTTAGCTTGGACCATAGACAAAGAGGCATCCAAGATTGTACTGCCATTGGCAAATGATCTTCCCATTTGAAATTCTTGACTATATATGTTTTCAATTAGACTTAAAAGTCCATAAGATTATCTTCAAGGCGTTTTCTGAATCAGTTAACTTATTAAAAACTTTTTTTGCTCCACTACCAGAATATCTCATTCTTTGCTCAGTTTTACTAAACAGAGTCTTGGCTGCATCAAAAGTTTACATTATAGTAACATCAGGCTGTTCTAAACAGTTGGAACATTCTAGAACGACTGCACCAATCTGGAAAAAATGTTGAATAAATGTCCAAGGCTAACTGTCTTTCAGTGTCATTAGAATCACTTAAAAATAACTTCATAGCTTTGGCACGACCATCATACTTCTCATGTGACTTTGAATGGGTTCTCAATTTGTAATGATTCTGACAACTGCTCATATTAAAGAAAGCGCATCTATTTGGTAAATGTAGATGAATTTCACTTCCCCCTACATCTACAAATTCAAAAAAATGACATGAAAATGTACCTTCACTTCGCATCAATGGAGAAGTGACCGTACGGTTCTAGGAACGGTTTACTTGTTCACCATAAGGTTAGAGATAATAGGAAAAGCCGTGGCGTGTCACGCAAAATAAATTGTTTTAACGACCAATGCAAAAGTTGGAAAAATACAGGATGAATTCAAAATGATACAAAAAAAGTTAAAATACAGGATTTCCCGGGAAATACAACTCTAATAACTATTGACTGCCCAAAGTGGACTGAGGTAGCCATCTTGTGTGTGTGAAGTGTGCTTGCAGAGAAATGCACACACATTCACACAAGCAATCATGTCACACACACATGACCACTGCCATATGGCCAAAGTGGCCAGAGAGGGTTGTTGTATGTGTGAGGTGTACTTGCTAGTGTGAATGTGTGTGCATTTCTCTTTTCTGAAGAAGGCTTTGGCTGAAAGCTAATATGTAACAGTCTTTTCATCATGGCTGTCTGCAGTTCAATGTGCCATCTTTACAGTAACTAGCAATCTATCCTTTTCATATTATTATTGTAGTACCTATTGGTAACATATGAAAATTTGTACACAAAAGAATTACAGACATATATGTGTATAATATGAAAATATGTGCCAGACTGAGACTCGAAACTAGATTTCCCACTTATCACGAGCAGTCACCTGAACGCCTTTGGGACCAACCCGAACTTCCATATGTTACACAGTCTATATCCCTCTTTATGTCCCTATGACATAGTCTCCTACATTGATCACTAAATGCTTGCAGTTATACAGTACTTTGTATTCCCGCACTAGTGAGAATCAGATTGTGACAAATTGAGACCTTTGATTTTATTGTCTTTTGCCCACCTTGGCATGTAATATTTACTTGCAGGTAAAGTAAATATTACAGGCTGAGGTGGAGGAAAGACAATAAAGTCACAGGTCTCAATTTGTCGTAGTCTCATTCTCACTTGTATGGGAATACAGAGAATATCTGCAAGCATTTAGTGATGAATGTAGGAGACTGTGGCATTGAGATGTAGATTGTATGACATGTTGAAATTCAGGTCATTCCGGCATGCGTGCACAGATAGCCAAACGGTTAAGGTGACCACTTGCGATAAGCAGGAAATCCAGATTTGAATCCCTTTCTGCCACAATTTTTCACATGTTATCAATAGGTAGTATGCACATCTGTACCTAACACAGCTAAAGCCAAGTTATTCACCACTACCAAATTCTATTCTGATATTCAGTAAAATATTGTTTACATAAATGTATGTCATCAGTATGATTGTCAGGTGTTGAGCGGTTCAATTTCCAACAGTTTTGGACTATTTGAAACAGATAAGAACCAGTTGAACTTCATTTTCCAGTTTTTGAAAGGATTCGAATCAGTGATAATGCCTCAGATTCTAGAGAGTCTTAATTTGGGTTAATTTCCCCAATTTTAACTTTCTGCTTCCAGTCCTGCTGGCTTAGACGAACATTACATATAATTGTAGAAATGATCTTTAGAAAAATAATGTGAGAAAGAAAGATGCTGTAATTATTATGTTCACTGGCTACAATAAATCTAAGCAGTAAGTGCAACCTGACTAATCAGACTTAAATGGATTTGTCTCACCACTTGCACTATTGTAATGAATTGTAAACACTAACAAGAATTAGGCAAATGTTTTCTCTATAATTATTGTTGAGTAGTCCTCCTAGGTGGATGTACAGTAGCCCTCAACTACCTCATTTGGTACTAAGAATGGAAAATCCAGGATGGAATGTAACGGTATAATGAAAAGGATAGTTGCTACTCGCCAGTTAGTGGAGATGCTAAGTCGCAGAAAGACATAACAAAAAGACTGTTGGAAAGTTAGCTTTTGGCCAACAAGGTCTTTCTCAAAAGTAGACAACATACACACAATCCAGACTAACACCAGCTGACAGAGTGTGGTCTTGTGTGTGTGAGTTGCATTTGCATGAGTGTGTGCGTGTGTGTACGTTGTGTACTTTTGACAAAGTCCTTGTTGGCCAAAACCTAACTTTTCGACAATCTTCTTGTTGTGCCTTTCTGCAACCCAGCATCTTTACTATTGGTGAGTAGAAACTATCTTTTTCATTATATTGTTACATTTAATTTGGTACTAAGTTGTACTGAGCTATAGCTCACTGCTCTCTGCCAAGAAGTGTACTACCCCCTGGGGGGGGGGGGGGGGGGGGGGGAATCGAAGCTATGTCAGTAAGTGAAGTAAAGAAAATAGTTAGCTTGGGAATCAGTGTAAATGCTGATTTATGGCAACACTTACCTTTCAAAACTAGTTGTTTAAAACAGTGTGATTTCATAGCTCAAGAGGATTCCATTCCTTTACAATAATTATACAAGCCAAAATGTTTTAAGATTTAGATCGTTGTAATTATGGGTGTGTATTCTTAAACTTCTTGACCTCGTTATACTTTTATGGTAATGAAAAGACGTTGGTGAAAAATATATAATAGAAGGAGTGAGTTGTAACAACTCACCATATAGTTGACATGTTGAGTCGTCATTAAGTGCATAAACAAGACGGAGAATTTGCAGGTGAATCCTCCTTCAGAGGCAGGAGAATACATATACACACACATACATCTGCATAGCTACAGTCAACTGGAGTACTGTAGCCACAAAGGTTGTGCAGTTATTCCTTGTGGCACTGCTGTTGTGGCATGAAACGATTAAATTTTGGCATCTGCTGAGAACTTGCATCCTTAAATATCCAATCAAACTTGGCTTAAGTCACTCCCTCAACCCAATGCCATGATACAGGAGAAACAGGTGCCTCAATCTTCATATGTAGGTGGAACATTTCTCCTGAAATGGCATCCAACCTTCATCTCGTATAACAGATTCTCTCCTCAACAATAGTGTGACTGGCCTTCTCCATCATCTTCTGTGCAGTGGCAGTCTTAATAAAATGTGTCACTCTGGCAAATTTTGGTGTTATGCCATGGTCCCGATATATCCTAAAAAATTTAAAGAACCTAAAAGTTTTTCTCTCTTACCACGTAGCTTGTCGAAACTTATTGTGTGTGAGGCCATCTCCTCCCCATAAAGACATTTAATATGAAATTTAAAATTTTCCTGGTGAATTAAATGTTTGAAGAGATTTTGGGATTGTAGCTGGTAATTGTCAACTTCACTCTGCGACATTTAAACTACACGTGTCATTAGAATCACTTAAAAATAACTTCATAGATTTGGCACGACCAACATACTTCTCATGTGACTTTTAATGGGTTCCCAATTTGTAATGATTCTGACAACTGCTCATATTAAAGAAAGTGCATCTATTTGGTAAATGTAGATGAATTTCACTTCCCCCTACATCTACAAATTCAAAAAATGACATGAAAAAGTACCTTCACTTCGCATCAATGGAGAAGTGACCATACAGTTCTAGGAACAGTTTACTTGTTCACCATAAGGTTAGAGATAATAGGAAAAGCCGTGGCGTGTCACGCAAAATAAATTGTTTTAACGACCAATGCAAAAGTTGGAAAAATACAGGATGAATTCAAAATGATACAAAAAAAGTCAAAATACAGGATTTCCTGGGAAATACAACTCTAATAACTATTGACTGCCCAAAGTGGACTGAGGTAGCCATCTTGTGTGTGTGAAGTGTGCTTGCAGAGAAATGCACACACATTCACACAAGCAAGCATGTCACACACACATGACCACTGCCATATGGCCAAAGTGGCCAGAGAGGGTTGTTGTATATATATATGTATATATATTAATGATATGAATATAATAGAGGGAAACATTCCACGTGGGAAAAATATATTTAAAAAGAAAGATGATGAGACTTACCCAACAAAAGCGCTGGCAGGTCGATAGACACACAAATAAACACAAACATACACACAAAACTCTAGCTTTCGCAACCAACGGTTGCCTCGTCAGGAAAGAGGGAAGGAGAAGGAAAGACAAAAGGATATGGGTTTTAAGGGAGAGGGTAAGGAGTCATTCCAATCCCGGGAGCGGAAAGACTTACCCTAGGGGGAAAAAAGGACAGGTATACACTCGCACACACACACATATCCATCCATACATACAAGACACAAGCAGACATTTGTAAAGGCCTTTACAAATGTCTGCTTGTGTCTTGTATGTATGGATGGATATGTGTGTGTGTGCGAGTGTATACCTGTCCTTTTTTCCCCCTAGGGTAAGTCTTTCCGCTCCCGGGATTGGAATGACTCCTTACCCTCTCCCTTAAAACCCATATCCTTTTGTCTTTCCTTCTCCTTCCCTCTTTCCTGACGAGGCAACCGTTGGTTGCGAAAGCTAGAGTTTTGTGTGTATGTTTGTGTTTATTTGTGTGTCTATCGACCTGCCAGCGCTTTTGTTGGGTAAGTCTCATCATCTTTCTTTATATATATATATATATATATATATATATATATATATATGTGTGTGTGTGTGTGTGTGTGTGTGTGTGTGTGTGTGTTTTCTATAAACTCTGAAAAAGGCGCCATACAAACTCTGTCTTGTTATTGCATTTATCAACAACTTGATGCCACAACTAAATGGGACACTGTTATTTTTATTCCTTCCATAATTAATTATACTATTGATCATTTAAATAACATAATATGCATTATAGAAACCATAAGTATATCAATATTGTCAATGCATTGAAAATTTGGTGAAGTTGCTTGACATGTTACTGACTGTGCAGGTACTGATTTTGGAGCAGATTCAGCAACTCAGTGGACCAGTATCGCAGCAACTACTGTCTTCCCACAAGCTTAAGCCAAAGGTTGCAGAAAGTCTAGAGGAACGCCGAAGAGCAATACAAGCAGCTGTTTCTCAGACAAGCTCCGATCAAACACTGCTAAGTACCTCGTGAGTGCTATATAGTTTCTTGCTCCCCTATACTTGTTACAGGAAACACGTTTCATTTAGTTCTGTGAAATGAGTGATTCTTTGAACAATTTTGTGTTTAGCATTGTAGAGATGATAAACACACAATTTCTAGAGATGATAAACACGTAATTTCTTTAATGTGTTGTAGATGTAAAAACTATGAAGTGCTGGTTAACAGAGAAGGAAGTATTTAAGACATTTTGTGGATTATAATCGGTGTGGTTTAATACAGTTGTTCAACAAGGATTTGCACATCATGTAAAGATATAAACATTAGACATACCAGTTTAAGTGGAATTTGCTTAATATACTTTTTCATAAATTTGTTTTATTTGGTCTTTGATGCTTTTCAAGAGCAACTGCCAGTCTAACTTGTCTTGACCAAATTTGCTCTGTCAGGTTTTCTTTAAACATTCTTCACTATTTGTGTTGTTAGAGGCTCACTCGGGGAGTCATTAACCAAACTCCACAATTCTGTTTTTTAAATAGAGAACAAATTGTTGATAAATTAATTAATATTTATTTTTTCTACCAGTAGTGGAAAAAGTAGCTATATGAATTTTTTCATGCTTACTATCACTTTGATTCACCCTCTTTCATATACAGTGTTCCCATTTTGAAGCAAGTCATCTTTATCATTTCAGTTCTCATGTTAATACACTGTAGTACCAAAGAAGCTGGCATAGGCATCCATGTTCAAATACAGAGATACGTAAACAGGCAGAATACGAGGCTGAGGTCGGCAACGCCTTTATAAGACAACAAATGACTGGTGCAGTTGTTAGATCGGTTACTGCTGCTACAATGGCAGGTTATCAAGATTTAAGCGAGTTTTAACGTGGTATTATAGTTGGCGCACGAGCGATGGAACACAGCATCTCCGAGGTAGCAATGAAGTAGGGATTTTCCCATGCGACCATTTCACGAATGTTCTGCGAATGTCAGGAATCCAGTAAAATGTCAAATCTGTGACACCACTGTGGATGGAAAAGGACCAACAATGACTGAAGAGGATTATTCAACGTGACACAAGTACAACCTTTCCACAAATTGCCGCAGATTTCAATGCTGGGCCATCAACAAGTGTCAGCGTGCGAACCATTCAACAAAACATCATCAATATCGGCTTTTGGAGTTGGAGGCCCACTGGTCCCTTGATGACTGCACAACACAAAGCTTTATGCTTCATTTGGGCCCATCAACATCAACAATGGACTGTTGATGACTGGAAACATGTTGCCTAGTTGGAAGAGTCTCGTTTCCGATTGTATAAAGCGGATGGACATGTACGAGTATGGAGATGACCTCTTGAATCCATGGTCCCTACATTTCAGCAGGGGACTGTTCAAACTGGTGGAGGCTCTGTAATGGTGTGAGGGATATGCAGTTGGAGTGATATGGGACCCCTGATACGTCTAGATACGACTCTGTGACAGGTAATACGTACGTAAGCATCCTGTCTTATCACCTGCATCGATTCATGTCCATTGTGAATAGCCATGGAATTTACAGCAGGACAATGTGACACCCCACACGTCCAGAATTGCTACAGAGTGGCTCCAGGAACACCCTTCTGAGTTTAAACGCTTCCACTGGCCACCAAACTCCCCAGACATGACTATTATTGGGCATATCTGGGGTGCCTTGCAATGTACTGTTCAGAAGAGATCTCTACCCCCTCGTACTCTTAAAGATTTATGCACTGCCCTACAGGATTCATGGTATCAGTTCCCTCCAGCACTACTTCAGACATTAATAGAGTCCATGCAACGAAATGTTGCAGCACTTTTGCACGCTTTCGGGGGTCCTACACTATATTAGGCACGTGTACCAGTTTCTTTGGCTCTTCATAGTATATTCATTTTCTTTTTACTTATTACAAATATTTATCTAATTTAGCATTTTATACTCTGAGACTGAAAGTTCTCAAACATATCATTGAGTATTTCCAGTTCTTGCAGATCATTCTAGATCATATTTCAAAAGCATCAGAGTTCCAATTCTAAAAATCTAAAAAAAAATTTACAAACATTCCTATAACATTTAAGAAATGCAAGAACCTCCTTAGATTAATTTCCAGAACATTTGGAAACAGTATATGTATTTTCTGAAATTTACATATTTTCAAATAGTTCTTCACTTCAGTATTTTTACATAAAAAAAAAAAAATACATACTCACCATTTAAATCGTGTAAGAGTGGAACAGAGAACTTTGATTTTAACTACTTCTCACCCTCACAACTTACCCAACATCCAAATACTACTTTATTATTAGATATATCAATTTAATACAACATGAAAACATAAAAAGTTAACTGATACATAGATACATTGCCTGACAAAAATCTCAAGCATGTGGAAGACATGGTTGAATGTCTGTGAAACTTTGTACACATGCACACCATCAGTGGGTATGTATATGACTGGAGTTGCAGTTCTCTGTAACAGGTAGAAATAACCGCAAGAGTGCTCTAGTGTTGTACATCACAGCTCAGATGGCAGTGTTTGGTATGGTGTCCTCCTCAGGGGCTCAGCATTCATTTGCTGAGTGCGGGCTTTGTGACCCTGGGGTTCCTGCGCTGGGGACTGGTCAGTGCCACCAGTCTCCTGTCTGGGCATGCTTCAGCGACCACTGTGAGGCATGGCAGTGGAACATCGTGTGTCTCAGGGAACGGGGATCTTGGCTTGACCGACTGGATCGCAAGGATGGAATAAACGTCTGGGCACGTGGCGCTCTGTCTTAAGTGGACCCTTATTTCCCTAGCTGCTCGTGGGACTGAAGTGGATCCTCTGAAATCTTCTTTTCCTCCTCCCAGTGGAATGGTTAGGCCGCTGGAAGGTACTAACACCCCAATTAATAAGAGGGCTTAGCCAGCCCTGCGGTGCGAGAGTAAGGCAGCACACAGCAGTAAAGAGTAACAGAACACAGGCTAGTAATCAGAATGGCTTATTAA
The DNA here is from genome assembly GCF_023864275.1 of Schistocerca cancellata. Lineage (NCBI taxonomy): Eukaryota > Metazoa > Arthropoda > Insecta > Orthoptera > Acrididae > Schistocerca > Schistocerca cancellata. The sequence goes on along the minus strand of NC_064627.1, from coordinate 467,021,050 downwards.
TAATAAAAAGGAAAGAAGGTAGTTTCAAGGTCTTGCCTTTTTACATCTAGAAGGGCTTAGAAGGAATTGCCGGGACTTTAAAATCTGTAAAGCGATTACAAAATGGGACGCTGTTGGTTTAAACATATGGTTCCCAACAAGCTGTTAACCTACAGAGTGCCAAGTGCCTGCGCAAATATGTCATCGATTCAGAGCTCCACAGCTCTGAACTTCAGCAAAGGTGTTACATCATTTAGGGACCTCATTGATGAACCACTCGAAAAACTGAAGAGTGAGTGGGCTCCAGAGGGAATTGCGGATGTTCAGAACATTATGAAAAGGGTGGATGGAAATCTGGTGAAATCTGACTCCTTCGTTCTTACCTTCAACACCCATAAACTCCCAGATCACGTCAAGCAGGCTTTCTTCGCCTAAACATACGGCCATATGTCCCAAACCCAATGCGCTGTTTTAAATGCCAGCATTTTTTGCATACAGCCCTCGGGTGTAAAGGAGAAGTGACATGTGGCAACTATGGTAAGGCCACTCATGAAGGAGTTGGTTGCTTGTTTCCAGCTAAATGTATCAATTGCTCTGGACAAACTCTGTTTGGAGTAGGGATTGCAGTATCTTTCTAGAGGAATGCAAGGTACAGGAAATAAAAACAACTAAGTGTATCTCCTGTGGTGAGGCCAAAAACATTTAAAAGTCCATACAGCCTTTTACGTTTGCTACATCTTTTGCGACCATTCTTCAGAAGCCAATTCGGAAATCTGATGCCTCTATGCAAACGGAGGTGGTGACTGATGGCACAAACACTTGCACATGTCAGTACACTTGCAAGGCAGCAAATGTTCCAACACCTGTAGCCCCCCCCCCTCCCCCCAACAACAGCACAACAGCAGACAAAGGTGCAGTGGCCAACTCGAGTGAGCCCCAGGCACTGCCTGAGCCTGTTCAGTAGCCCAGGACAGCCATTACCACTCCTCCTCCGGCTCAAGCAAAGCCCACAAAACTGCGAAAAGCTACTGTAAAGCAGCAACAGCAAGTGAAGTCAAGTGGTAAACCATCCAACCATGTCGATCTGATTCTACATGATGCTTCATCTGACTCTTCCCCAGAGCTGATGGAATTTGAGGGATGTGTGGGGGCATTCTCGACCCAAACTGCCCCTCCACCTGCTCCAGTTTCCACACCCCAGTGGAGAGACAGGATGAACATGCTACCCCCGTGAGAGGGGGTTCCCATACTTCAATGGAATTTGCAGGGGTTCAGGACACACGTGGAGAAACTTTGTCTACTATCTCAGGGTAGACCACTGTGTCTGTCTCTCCAGGAGACTTTTTTTCATCAATCATACACCCCTGAGCTTTCAGGCTATGTCCTCCACAAGAGGACGACCTGAGTGGAGGAGAGAGAGAGAGAGAGAGAGAGAGAGAGAGAGAGAGAGAGACCACGAATTTACAAGCAGTTGCCATATCAGTGCACTTGCGTCATCTATTGACAGTATGTTGCCTTTATATGCTGCCACGTGATGGGCTTGACAAAGAGGCTCTCAGTGACCATCTTACACAGCTCCCCCACCCCGTCATCCTCTGGAGTGATTTAAATGCACACAAGGTACTCTGGGGCTCTGCAACTACCTGTCCCCTGAGGGAGAGCAGTTGAGAGGCTTCTTACATCATCATGTGTGAATCTGCTAAATAGGGGACAGAGCACGCACTTTTACACTGCAACTGGGTCATTCTCTGCCATTGATCTCTTGCTTTGCTCTCCAGCCTCCCCACCCCGTGCGGGCCTGGGGGTTAGTATGGTCCCCTGCAGTGTTTGACCTCCATCAATCAAAATTTTCCTGAAGAGCGAGCCAGTTGGGGAAGGGTGCCTTACATGGTGCATCATGTCCATTGTGCATTGAGATCTTTAGCTCACTTTTTCGTCGAGGCATTGCGGTCTCACTCATCCTCCATCTCTTGGACGACGACACTTTCCTGGGTGCGTTTTCCTCTACCCACTATGCAGTATCGTTTTCTGCGCAGACAATGACCATGGAATTCTTTGCACCTCGTATCCAGCATGGTAGTCAGTCCGTTGTGGTGGGGCCGCCATGTACCCTGTTGGTTATAGCCCCCTGACTACACAGTGCTGATGCCTGCACCATTAACTCCCCATGTATGCCAAGGAGTAGATGCCCATTGCCCTGGGGCATTGGAACTAGTGGCAGTGGCCATCCTGCCATGTGGCCTTTGCTGCAGCTGGATGGTGCCCGTGGAGAGGGCTCCTGGTCAGAGTGGGTAGCATCAGCCAGATGATGCGTGATGAAACATACCATGTCATCACTTGCTGGTGATCAAATTCCAGTAGTCTCTAAGTGTTCCAGGCCTCAGTACAGTGCAAGGAAGTATGATCCTAAATTGTTTCCCTCCCTGGTCACACCATGGGACGAACGCCAGGCTAAGGATGGCAGCGAACCTTATTCTCCCCAGTACTTTGTATGTGTGAGAGCTGCTGGGGACTCCTTTGTCTCAATGAAGCCTCAGTTTTTTTGTAGAGCATTGAGAGGACAAGTAGTATGCGCAGTGTGAATATTTGGTCAGTTGTTGACCTATTTCTTCTAAAGCCACTCCGATAGTCTCCAACTCTCTTTTCCACATATGGAGTAAGACTGCTGGTTGGAATCTTGGAGAAAACTTTATATGTAGTATTTAGTAGGGAGATTCCTCCATAGTTCTGGCAGTTTAATTTATCTCCTTTTTTATGTATGGGGGACATTATAGCTGTTTTCCACTCATTTGGCATTCTGTCCTCTTGCCAAATATTCAGTATTATTTTATGAATTGTTTTCCACAGCGTTTCCCCACCATATTTGAGAAGTTCGGCCTGGATCTGATCTTATTGTTTTTTAAGGTCCTAATGGCTTGCATCACTTCATCCAGTGTAAATTCTGGTGTTAAGACATCTGGTCCATAGTAAGTTAGTTCCACCAGTTCCTCTCGTTCTAACCCTTCTATTCTGGTTTCAGTAACTCTTGGAAGTATTCTGCCCACCTGTCAAATATTTTATTACTCTCCCCTATAAAATTGCCTTCTTTGTTCCTACACATATTTGTCCTGGCTTGGAACCCAGTCTTTCCTTCTTTAATCTTTTGGTACATTTCGCGACTTTGCTTCTCTTCTAACTGTTCAATTTCTTCCAGTTTTTTTCTTTTCTAGTGCTCTTTTCTTCTGTCTGCAGACCCTCTTCGCTTCACGCTACTTTTTATTATATTCATTCAGATTTGCTCGAGTTCTTCTCTGCAATAATTTCATTCGTGCTATATTACGTTCCTCAATTCTTCTCATACATTCTTCGTCAAACCAATCTTCCTTCCTTTGAGCCTGTTCATGTCCTAAAACCTCTCCAGCTGCCTCTAGGATTGCAGTCTTTACATCATTTCCACATTACTTCTACATATTCATTTGATGTATTACTTCTACATATTCATTTGATGTGTCAGTCTCATTCTTAATGCCCTCTTCTGTTTTCGTCTGGTATGCTCTCCGTATTTCTTCTAACTTCAGTTTCTTAATGTCAAACCTCTTTTGTTTGTGGTCTTTTTGTTTACTCAATAGTGAGATCCTTTGCCTATATTTAATTCTCACTAGATGGTGGTCTGATTGCAGTCAGCTCTACGTTGGGTCCTAACATTCATTATGTCCGATCTGTGTCTCCGATCAATCAATATATGGTCTGTCTGATTTCTGGTTTGTCCATCTGATGAAAAATGTTACGAACATCAAATTAACATACACCAGCTTTATATCGACTTTAAACAAGTCTATGATAGCATCTCAAGAGTGGCATTGAGGAATGTAATGGAAGAGGCTGGAGTACCCAAGAAGCTCATTAAACTTCCTATGATGACTCTCAGTGAAACCAACTGTAAAGTAAAAATACAGGGCAAAATCTCCAGAGAAGTGGAAGTGAAGAAGGGACTTAGATAGGGTGACAATATCTCCTCATTACTATTCAACCTATGCCTAGAAAAAGTCATAAGTCAGATAGAGTTAAATAAAGGAGGAACCTTCGTAAATCGTTCACTGCAGTACCTAGCCTACGCTGACAATGTGGCATTACTTGCACGAAACACTGCTGTGCTAGGCAAAGCCTGTCAACAACTGGAGAAAGGTGCAAGGGAACTTGGCCTGACAGTCAATGTCGAAAAGACCAAGTATATGGCAATGACCAACCAACAAAACCTACCAAATCTCAGGATAGCTGACAGGGAGTTTGAAAGGGTGAGAGACTTCAAGTACCTTGGGTCAACTATCACTGAGACAAATGACATTGGCAGTGAGGTCAAAGCCAGAATAGCAGCAGGTAACAAATGCTACTTTGCAGCATTACCCTTGCTTAGGAGTTTGCTTTTATCATGAAAATCCAAAATACTCATTTACAAAACAATTATAAGATCAGTTGTTATGTATAGTGCCGAAACATGGACCATGACTGTAAATGAGGAAAGGATCCTTAGCATATGGGAGAGAAAGGTGCTACGTAAAATATATGGCCCAATATATGATCAAGAAGCTTGGCGCATTTGTACGAATGCAGAACTACAACACCTTTTTGAAGAACCTGACATTGTCACTACCATTAAAAAAAGAAGACTGCGGTGGACAGGGCACATGGTCAGAATGGGAGAAGACAGAGCATGTAAGAGGATTTTTGATGGCAAGGCTGGAGGCAGGTGGCTGAGGAGACGCCCCAGAAAGAGATGGGTGGATGGAGTTGAAGAAGGCATGAAAAAGCTGGGTGTCAGATGATGGAGATGAAAAGCCATGGATTGGATAGAATGGCAGGATATTGTGATGCAGGCCAAGGCCCTTCAAGGGCTGTAGAGCTGAGGAGTAAGTAAGTATTTAGATGACAAGTTTGGGGAGTTGGAGTGCTCGTCCAAAATGCGGTCAGAGTCAGTCTTGATAAAAATGGCATCCTCTGCCCAGTCACGGGCATTACTTGCTTGTGGCAAGTCTTTTGCAGTCCGATGATGAGCTGCGCACCATTACATCCAGCGCATCCGTTGTAGTCCGAGGGATAATCAGGTTGCCACTGGTGCCTTCTTCTTGGCCTTTGAGCGTGACACATTACATGAGAAGGTTAAGGTGATCATCTACCACTGTGATGTCAAGCCATATATCCCTCCCCCAATGCGGTGCTTCAAGTGCTGGAAATTCGGCCATATGTCTTCCCACTGTACCTCCTGCATCACATGTCAAGATTGTGGACATCCATCCCATCCCAATACTCCATGTGCCCCGTCTCCCATCTGTGTCAACTGCGGAGAGCATCATTCCCCTTGTTCACCAGACTGCAGGATTTTACAGCGAGAAAGGAAAATTATGGAATACAAGACCCTGGACCGACTGACCTACACTGAGGCTAAGAGGAAATTTGAGCGCCTACATCCTGTGGCTATGACCTCCTCTTATGCCGCAACTACGAGAACAGTTCCACGAGTTCCAGTCGGCTCTCGAAGCCGGAAGACTACACCTGCCCCCTTGATGGTGGGGGGCACTTCCCTCCCTGTTGTTCCCTCACCCCCTACCTTGGGAGCACTGTCCCCCCAACCATCTGGGATACCAGTCCCCACTTCTCAGCCGGAGAAGTGTAAGTCTTCTTCGGCTCCTCTCACCAGGAATAGGTCCGTTGGATCACTCCCTTCCCAGGTTTCTGCTAGTGGGAAAGATGACACACACCAGTGGCTGAAGTGCCCAAAAGCAGCTGGTCATAGGGCTTAACAATCGTCCTCTGTCCTGGAGACGGAATCAGTGACGCCCTCACAGCTAGAGAAACCCAGGGATCAGCAAGAGAAATCCAGAAAGAAGACCCCCCCCCCCCCCAAAACCAAGGGAATTGTGGTGGCACCCTCACCACTGCTGCCTACAAGCTCTGCGTCCGAGGATGAGGTGAAGATCATGGCATCTGCTGAGGACCTAGATCTCACTAGACCCTCAGACACAATGGATGTAGCCTGTTCAGGAAATAAGTCGGTGGCAGCAGGTGACCCTGAGGTTTAGACTGCCTCATTGAGTGTTTCATGCCTTCCCAGTCTGACGATAACGTCATCCTCCAGTGGAATTGTGGCAGTTTTTTCCACCATCTGGCTGAGCTATGGCTTTACACCTGCTTTCTGCATTGCCCTCCAGGAAACCTGTTTCCTGGCAATGCGGACACCGGTCATTCGCAGCTACAGGGGATATTACAATAACTGTAGCGATTGTAATAGCGCCAGGTGGAGTTTGCGTTTATGTCCTGAACTCGGTATGTAGTGAACTTGTGCCCCTTCAAACTCTTCTTGAAGCTGTGGCTGTCAGGATATGGACGATGCAGGAAATAACTGTCTGCAGCGTATATCTCCCTCCGGAAGGTGCGGTACCCCTGAACGCATTGGCTGCACTGATACATCAACTCCCTAAACCTTTCCTACTTTTGGGAGGTTTCAATGCCCATAACCCCATGTGGAGTAGCACCATGCTTACTGGCCGTGGCAGAGATGTCGAAAATTTACTGTCACAACTCGACCTCTGCCTCTTAAATACTGGGGCCACCACACATTTCATTGTGGCTTATGGTAGTTACATGACCGTTGATTTATCAATTTGTAACCCAGGACTTCTCCCATCTATCCAGTGGAGAGCACATGATGAACTGTGTGGTCGTGACCACTTCCCCATCTTCCTGTCACTCCCCTGGCGTCGTGCCCACGGATGCCTACCCAGATGGGCTTTAAACAAGGCAGACTGAGTAGCCTTCACCTCTGCTGTCACCGTTGAACCTCCCCCACATGGTGTCATAGATGTTGTGATTGAGCGGGTCACTACAACAATAGTTTCTGTGGTGAAAAATGCAATTCCTCATTCTCTAGGGTGCTCCCAGCAAAAGACAGTCCCATGGTGGTTGCCGGAAGTCACTGAGGCAATTAAAGTGTTGGAAGAGGTATGTGTCGACTACTGGGTGCTATACATCACCTTCCAAAGTCTACACGAAGATCAGACGTCCTTTTGGGTACCAGACCTCAACGGGTGTCCCTGGCGTTAACATCAATGGCATGCTCTTTACAAATGCAGACACAATTGCCAAGCACTTCATTGAGCACTATGCTCGAGCCTGTGTGTCGGAGAACTACCCCCCAGCCGTTCGCACCCTCAAACGGCAGATGGAAAGGAAAGTCCTTTCGTTCACTACACACCATAGTGAACCCTATAATGCCCCCTTTACAGAGTGAGGGCTCCTTAACACCCTTGCACATTACCCCAGCACTGCTCCTGGGCCGGATCAGATTCACAGTCAGATGATTCAACATCTCTCATCTGACTATAAGCGATATCTCCTCATCATCTTCAACTGGTCTGGTGCGATGGTGTCTTTCCATCACACTGGCGAGGAGCACCATCATTCCGGTGCTAAAACCCAGTAAAAATCCACTTGATGTGGATAGCTATCGCCCATCAGCCTCACCAACTTTCTCTATAAGCTGCTGGAACGTTTGGTGTGTCAGCAGTTGGGTTGGGTCGTGGAGTCACTTGGCCTACTGGCTCCATGTCAGGGTGGCCTCTGCCAGGGTCGCTCTACCACTGATAATCTTATGTCCCTCAAGTCTGCCATCCGAATAGCCTTTTCCAGATGCCAACACCTGGTTGCCGTCTTTTTTGACTTATGTAAAGCACGACATGACCTGGCAACATCTTATCCTTGCTACATTGTGAGTGGGATCTCTGGGGCCCACTCCCAATTTTTATCTGAAACTTCCTGTCTTTCCATTCTTTCCGTGTCCAAGTTGGTGTCTCCCATAGTTCCACCCGTATTCAGGAGAATGGTGTTCCGCAGGGCTCTGTATTGGGTGTATCTCTATTTTTAGTGGCCATCAACAGCCGAGCAGCAGCTGTAGGGCCATCGGTCTCCCCTTCTCTGTATGCGGATGACTTCTGCATTTTGTATTGCTCCTCCGGTACTGGTGTTGCTGAGCGGCACCTACAGGGAGCCATTCACATGTCACAGTTGTGGGCTCTACCCCCATGGCTTCCAGTTTTCAGTCGCAAAGTTAGGTGTGTCATCCACTTCTGTCGGCATCGTACCATTCATCCAGAAACATAACTTTATCTTAATGACGATCCACTCTATGTAGTGGAGACATATTGATTCTTAGGACTAGTTTTTGACACCCGGTTGACTTGGTTGCCTCACCTTCGTCAGCTTAAGCGGAAGTGCTGGCAGCACCTAAATGCCCTCCGTTGCCTGAGCAACACCAACTGGGGTGCAGATCACTCGACACTGCTGCAGCTCTACAGAGCCCTCGTTCAATCTTAGCCTTGACTATGGGAGTCTAGTTTACGGTTCATCGGCACCCTCAACGTTTCGTTTACAGTTTGGCGGCACCCTCAGCATTGCATTTACTTGACCCACTGCACCACTGTGGCATTCACCTAGTGATGGGAGCTTTTAGAATGAGTCCGGTGACCAGTGGCCTGGAGGAGGCCAGAGTCCCTCCATTGCCGATCCGACATGCACAACTGCTAGCCAGGTTGTAGCCACGTATGTTGCACACATTCTTAGTTCTCCTGAGCATCGGAATTACTGTCTCCTTTTCCCACTTGTGGCAGTTCATCTCCCGCATCAGGGCTGACGATTGCAGTTTGTGTGGGATCCCTTCTCTCCGAACTGGAGTCCTTCTCTTTACCACCTCTACTTGAGGTCCATTCATGTACACCTCCATCGAAGCTTTGTCTGGATCTTTTGCATGGCCCTAAGGATTCTGTTAACCCCGCCACTTTCCGCTGTCACTTCCTCTCGATTCTTGACATGTTCCGGGGGTCTGAAGTTGTTTACACTGATGGCTCGATGGTTGATAGTAATGTTGGCTTCTACTATGTCCACAGAGGCCCTGTTGAACTGTGTTCCTTGCGAGATGCCGGCAGTGTTTTCACTGCAGAGCTGGCGGCCATATCTCATGCTCTTGAGCACATCCGCTCATGCCCTGGCGAGTCATTTCTCCTGTGTACTGACTCCTTGAGGAGCCTACAAGCTATTGACCAGTGCTACCCTTGCCATCCTTTGGTAGCATCCATTCAGGAGCCCATCTATGCCCTGGAATGGTCCTGTCATTCAGTGGTGTTTGTGTGGTCCTCAGAACACATCAGGATCCCAGGCAATGAGCTTACTGACAGGCTGGCCAAACAGGCTACACGGAAATCACTCCTGGAGATCGGCATCTCTGAAACTGACCTGCCTTCTGTCTTATGCCGCATGGTTTTTCAGCTTTGGGAGGTGGAGTGGCATAACAGCATGCACAACAAACTGTGTGTCATTAAGGAGATGGCGGATGTGTGGAAGTCTTCCCTGCAGGCTTCTCGCAGCTAGCCCAGTGTCGCTGTGGCTCCCAAATGACAGTCATACACCTCTTCCTGGACTGCCAACTTTTAGCCACTTTGCGGCAGACTTTTAACTTTCCCAGCACCCTACCTTTGGTGTTGGGCGATAGTGCCTCAACGGCAGCTTTAGTTTTACATTTTATTCGTGAGGGTGGGTTTTTTCATTTGATCTGAGTTTTAGCGCATGTCCTTGTCCCTCTGTATCCTCTGCCCTAGGACTTTTAGGATGGAGGTTTTAATGTGTTGCAGAGTGGCTGGCTTCTCCTTTTTTTTTTATTCTCATGGTCAGCCAGCCATGGTAATCTGCTTTCTTGCTTTTAATCTCCTCTTCCTGCGTCTCTGTGGCTTTCTTGTCCTGTCTTGTCCATTGTAGTGTTTGTTGTCCTCTTGTCATTCTTCTGGTTCTTCCTTTCTCCTGTTACTGTGCTGTGGGTCTTCTTTGTTTTCTTCTTTCCCTTGAGTAATTGTTCTACTGGGAACAAGGGACCAATGACATTGCAGCTTGGTCCCCCCCCCCCCCCCCCCCTTTAAATCATCCAACCAACCAGCCCTTGCTCACATGGCTCAATGGGAAGTGGTCGCTGAATTCCATGGCAGTGATCACTTCCCCATCTGGATTCACTTGCCAGGCGGGGTGGAACCCGACAGAAAGCTACTGCGATGAGTGTTCCGTAGAGCAGATTGGACACTTTACAGGCAGCTAGCCCAGTTTGAACACTGCTGATGTTGAGGAATGGGTGCATCATATTACCAAAATCATCCATCACGCTGCTGCAGCATCCATTCCACAGTCCATGGGATAACAGGAAAGGCACCTTGTCCCTTGGTGGAGTGACAAATGTCACCCTGCCCTGCAATCAGGACTAGGTGTGCAGCTCTGCGTAGGTTCAAGTGTTGGGCAGCTGCGGAGAATATTGCAGCCTTACGTGTGCCGAGGGCAAAGTGTCGCCGGATTATTTGAGAGAGCAAGAAGAGGTCATGGCAACAGTTCCTGAACACCATTACTCGTTTCAAAGAGTTCTGTTGTATGGGAGGCCATCAGGCGAATTTCAAGGAGACGTGGGGGGTGCCCCATGGCTACTGTAATTGGAAATGGAACTCTCCAAACCAGTCCAGAAGACATTGCCCAGATGATCGCAGCCTATTTTGCCACAGTTACTGCAACTGACAATCAGGATCAAGCTTTCTAGCATCATAGAGCAGTTACTGAAAGGAGCAGTTTGGATTTCCGGTCCGCCTCTGACAAAGATTACAACTGCCCATTGTCCATGTGGGAGCTGGATTCAGCATTGTCTGTGGCTCGTGGCACATCCTCTGGTCACAACAAAATCCATTATATTATGCTGTGACACCTCGCCAACCGAAACAGAGGGACCCTCCTTGCACTTTTTAATGCCATTTGGGCATCAGGTCACTATCCTGATTCGTGGGGTGAGGCCATTATGATTCCTCTTTTAAAACCTGGATAAGGACCATATGCGCCTGAGTAGTTATCGCAGTGTTGCTCTCACAAGCTGCCTGGGAAAGACCTTTGAGCAGATGGTCAACTGCTGCCTGGTCTGGATGTTTGAATTCAGGCAACTCCTTAGTTGCTTTCAGTGTAGGTTCAGGAGGTATCGCTCCACCTTTGATAATCTGGCCCTTCTGGAGGTGGCTATACAACAGGGTTTCCTGCACCAGCATCACCTTTTAGGTATATTTTTTGACATTGAGAAGGCCTACGGTACTACTTGGAGGCATCTTATCCTTGAGCAGCTTGACGACTGGGGTTTTTGTGATTGTCTTCCCATTTTTATTCAGTCCTTTCTCTCGCCGCGGTATTTTCGATACTGCGTTGGTGACGTCCTATCTGATCGCTTTTAACAGAAGAACAGTGTCCCTCAAGTTAGTGTTTTAAGTGTGACTGTCTTTGCTATAGCTATTACTAGTATTATGTCAGCAGTGCAAAGTCCTGTCCAGTGTTCTTCTCTGTGTTTTTATCCTCTTCCAGCCTTGCCACGACAACACATCAGTTGCAACTAACTTTTTGATGTTTGGATGAATGGGTGCAGAAGAGTGGTTTTAAGTTTTCAACCGAGGAGTCTGTGTGTGTTCTCTTTAACTGTTGTTGTTCCATTTTAAACTTTCCCGAGTTGAGGATGAGGGACACTGTTTTTAATTTTACAGACACAGTAAGGATCTTAAGGACCTGAAGAAATGCTCACTTAAGGCTCTCAGTATTTTAAAATGTTTTAATGACAAAGCAGACAGGACTTGTCTGCTTCAGCTTTATAGGCCATTTGTGCGATCTCAATTCAATAATGGGTGCACGGTGTATGGGTCTGCCAGACCTTCTTATTTGAAAATGTTGGACGTGGTGCATCATGAAGGCATTCGGCTGGCCACTGGGGCGTTCAGAACAAGTTCCATACCAAGCCTCTGTGTAGAGGCTGGTGAACCGCCACTTCACATCAGGCAACGACTTCTTCTGGTGCGTGAGATATATAAAACACTGTCCACACCATACATACCGTTGCTCGGCTTCCACTGGCACGGCTTTTTCATACCCGGCAACGTGCAATGAGGCCCTATGGGATTCACGCACAGGATTGCCTTTTAGAGATGGACATGGCTAGTCATAATGTTTTACCTGGTCTTAATGTTTTACGTCGAGGTTGAAGCAGATTTCCACCTTGGCTCCTCCAGAGACCCAGACTTATTTTAGATTTGACTAATTTTAAGAAGGATAGTACACCAGATTTTACCTACCAATCTCTGTTTTTTAACATTTTAAATATGCATCACAATTTCACGGTCATCTATACTCATGGCTTCAAACAAGGGGATTCCCTAGGCTGCTCTGTAGTGTTCTCAGACCATGTCACCAGGATTCGCCTTCCTGCCCAGTGTACCGTTTTTGCAGCAGAGCTCCACATGATCCTGAAGGCACTGGAGCAGATGCGTCATCTTCCGGGCAAATGTTTTCTCATCTGCTCCGATTCTCTTACTGCCTTACAATCATTGCAGAACCTGTACCTAGCTGAGGAGTTGGTCCGGCCCACATTTGACCAACTGTACCTGCAAGCCACCTGACAGTGTGTGGCGGAGGGTACTTTGAGTACCTCTATCGGTTCTCCCTTCTATTCCAGTCTTGTATTGTTCGTGGAAAGAAGGATTGTCGGTATGCCTCTGTGTAGGCTCTAATCTGTCTGATTTTATCCTCATGGTCTCTTCGCGAGATATAAGTAGGAGGGAGCAATATACTGCTTGACTCCTTGGTGAAGGTATGTTCTCGAAACTTCAACAAAAGCCCGTACCGAGCTACTGAGTGTCTCTCCTGCAGAGTCTTCCACTGGAGTTTATCTATCATCTCCGTAATGCTTTTGCGATCTCTAAATGATCCTGTAACGAAGCATGCTGCTCTCCGTTGGATCTTCTCTCTCTCTTCTATCAACCCTATCTGGTACGGATCCCACACTGCTGAGCAGTATTCAAGCAGTGGGCAAACAAGTGTTCTGTAACCTACTTCCTTTGTTTTTGGATTGCATTTCCTTAGGATTCTTCCAATGAATCTCAGTCTGGCATCTGCTTTACCGACGATCAACTTTATATGATCATTCCATTTTAAATCACTCCTAATGCGTACTCCCAGATAATTTATGGAATTAACTGCTTCCAGTTGCTGACCTGCTATATTGTAACTAAATTATATGGGATCTTTCTTTCTATGTATTCGCAGCACATTACACTTGTCTACATTGAGATTCAATTGCCATTCCCTGCACCATGCGTCAATTCGCTGTAGATCCTCCTGCATTTCAGTACAATTTTCCATTGTTACAACCTCTTGACATACCACAGCATCATCCGCAACAAGCCTCAGTGAACTTCCGATGTTATCCGCAAGGTCATTTATGTATATTGTGAACAGCAACGGTCCTACGACACTCCCCTGTGGCACACCCGAAATCGCTCTTACTTTGGAAGACTTCTCTCCATTGAGAATGACATGCTGCGTTCTAAATGCCCCCTAAATGCCCCTAACCCCTGCAATGAATCCATTGACATCCCAGTCTACACTCAGTAGGTTAAAGTCACCTCCAACTAGTATTGCGTAATCTGTGTATTTGTGCACTACTGAGCATAGTCTTTCTCTGAAGGACGAAGGGCAGTCGGGTGACAGGTAAAAGAATCCAGAAATTAACTTGATTTCACCTAGACTTGTCGTACATGTTCCAATATCTTCTCAGTCACACTCAAATTTGCCCTCAATAGAGAAAATATTGTTATGAACTGCAATGAACACTCCCTCTCCTATGGTGTCTAACCTGTCTTTCCAATATGCGTTCCATGACTCACTTAATATTTCAAAGCTTTCTACTTCCGGTTTCAGCCAGCTCTCAGTCCCGAAAATAATTTGAGCGAGACAATTCTTCTGAAGAGCAGTAAATTCAGGGAATTTGTTCTGAATACTTCAACAATTTATTACTAAAATTTTGACATTTGAAGTGCGTCTACTCTGAATGCAGTCTGATTTCGTTATTTGCATATCGACTGGCAAGTGTTCATAAGAGTACCTCAAACTACCACCTAGTGCACTCCACAAGTACTGCTACCTCACCAAGTAGCTACTTCCTGTATATAGTGCACCCCTGACCTATCGAGGAGAGTCTTGCATTTCTCTACGACATGACACGCGTCCAGAAATCTGAAGCAAAGACTACCACTTTCTGAGATTTGGCTAACATATCTTTAGGTTTGGATGACCATTAGCTAACATATCTTTAGGTGTCTATCTTGTGAGCTCAGCAGACTCTCTGATGCCATAGAATGACAATGCTTGGGGCCAGATAACGTTTTGGCGCATAAGACATCAAAACTGCAACAAGAGGAGAAATCCTCTCAGCCATGTGACTGTCAAATTTTCCTGGATACAACATATTCTATTTGTCACAAACTGGATAGACTTTCATATGGTCTCCAACTGGGGAACTTAATACCATCTACCTCTGCTGCAGAAACCAGTGAATGTCAGAATACAGATGAACAATGTTACTACCTCACAAAGATGCTGTGCATGTTGCCATTATACACTAAGCTGACAAAAGTCATGGGATGGCAACACACAGCGATACACAGATGACGATAGTATCATTAGGGAATTCAATATTCTGGTATCCACAGTGTCGAGAGTGTGCCAAGAATACCAAATTTCAGGCATTACCTTTCACCACAGGGAACACAGTGGCCAACAGTCTTCACTTAAGGTCCATGTTTGTTGTTGTGGTCTTCAGTCCTGAGACAGGTTTGATGCAGCTCTCCATGCTACTCTATCCTGTGCAAGCTTCTTCATCTCCCAGTACCTACTGCAACCTACATCCTTCTGAGTCTGCTTAGTGTATTCATCTCTTGCTCTCCCTCTATGATTTTTACCCTCCACGCTGCCCTCCAATACTAAATTGGTGATCCCTTGATGCCTCAGAACATGTCCTACCAACCGATCCCTTCTTCTGGTCAAGTTGTGCCACAAACTTCTCTTCTCCCCAATCCTATTCAATACTTCCTCATTAGTTATGTGATCTACCCATCTAATCTTCAGCATTCTTCTGTAGCACCACATTTCGAAAGCTTCTATTCTCTTCTTGTCTAAACTATTTATCGTCCATGTTTCACTTCCATGCATGACTACACTCCATACAAATACTTTCAGAAATGACTTCCTGACACTTAAATCTATACTCGCTGTTAACAAATTTCTCTTCTTCAGAAACGCTTTCCTTGCCATTGCCAGTCTACATTTTATATCCTCTCTACTTCGACCATCATCAGTTATTTTGCTCCCTAAATAGCAAAACTCCTTTACTACTTTAAGTGTCTCGTTTCCTAATCTAATTCCCTCAGCATCACCCGACTTAATTCGACTACATTCCATTATCCTAGTTTTGCTTTTGTTGATGTTCATCATATATCCTCCTTTCAAGACACTTTCCATTCCGTTCAACTGCTCTTCCAAGTCCTTTGCTGTCTCTTACAGAATTACAATGTCATCGGCGAACCTCAAAGTTTTTATTTCTTCTCCGTGGATTTTAATACCTACTCTGAATTTTTCTTTTGTTTCCTTTACTGCTTGCTCAATATACAGATTGAATAACATCGGGGAGAGGCTACAACCCTGTCTTACTCCCTTCCCAACAACTGCTTCCCTTTCATGTCCCTCGACTCTTATGACTGCCATCTGGTTTCTGTACAAATTATAAATAGCCTTTTCAGGGTGTATACGGCCCGGGACATCCGGGAGATCCGGGAAAAACCCGGGAATTTTTTCATCCGGGACAAATCTGGGAAAAACCCGGGAATTTTTTAGAATTCCGGGATTTTTCATTGAAGATTTCAGTTTTGTAGGTTTGACGTGTAAGATCAGATACGCTGACAAAGAACTTCAGTCCACTACTGCTGAATAATACTGCAGCAATGAAACATAAATCAGAGAATAACACCAAAATAAAAGTTTAGTTGGATAGAAAATGGGTAATTTACACAATGCATAGACCAGTTTGCCGACACCGAAAAGTGTCAAAGGCTTTAGGTCGAAGATTATGCAGTACGTCCGTAACAACTAGCGTGCATTCGATGTGCGTGACGTCACAACTGTTTAAATTTCTAACAGATCAACAGAAAATATTACGAATAGTGGCTTGAGATGCGTTACTTTCAAAGTAAATTTCCATGCAAGATGATTTATGTTACGTGTGAGAATGTGCAGTGAATTTCTTAAATCACAGGGCTTTATAACTCTCATTCAAAACGTAACACTTTGAGGATCAGCTATTTGAAAAATGTCGGGCCCCAGAAGATGTCATTTATGCCACTATTTAAAATTTTACCGGCACATTTGTATTTGATATGACTTAACATGTAACACACGCTAAAAAAAGACCGAGCTTCAGGTTAGTTTTCATATTTAATGTTGTTCTTTCATAGATAAATAATTATGCAATCGATGCCAAAAAGTGTAATTGACCTTCAAAAAAATGTGCATAATGTCTTACTGAGCAATGTCACAAGTCTCTTCATGCCAGAACACTTCGACTTTTCTACGCAACTGATAATCATTTTGGCACGATTTTAATTGCCAAATTAGAGCCTGTTAGTAGGCCTACGGACTTCATATCATTGTAGGACTAATAACAGTGGATGCGAATAGACGATGCAATTCTCGTTCCTACATACACATCTGCTTACGAGTTAACCGATGTAGAAACGCACTTAGCTGAGTTGAGCGAGCTCGGCGTAACTTCGTAACGTACGCGCCGCGGCCTGTCTTTCTCGTAGGCGGCGCGGCCTGTCTTTCTCGTAGGCCTCGTGCTCTGAATAACTGCCGTCATTCGCTAGCGAGATCACGTGACATGAGCTATGACTGGCTGACAAAAGTGCATCACTCAACGCAATCTCTATTTTAGAGTTTCGGAAGCTACCGTGCTGTAATTTGTGGAATTTGTGTAAATACTTTCGCAATACGAAAATAATTGTCTCGCATCAAACAACTTTCCAAACGCATTGTTTTTCCAGCATTTCGTTTCCTAAAGTGGTGGGACGTCCTCCGCCGGTATAAGACCATTACGATTCAAAGGACTGATACATTTTATAGCTCCGAGGGAAAGTATACTGTTACTTAACCCGGATGTATTTTCACCCGCTTTATACGCAATTTCATCCGGGAGAAATTGTGTTTTTAACCGGGAAATCCGGGAAAAATCCGGGAATTTTTTTTTCTTGTCCACGTAGACACCCTGCTTTTGCTCCCTGTATTTTACCCCTGCCACCTTTAGAATTTGTAAGAGAGTATTCCAATCAACATTGTCAAAAGCTTTCTCTAAGTCTACAAATGCTAGAAACGTAGGTTTGCCTTTCCTTAATCTTTCTTCTAAGATAAGTCGTAAGGTCAGTATTGCCTCACGTGTTCCAGTATTTCTACGGAATCCAAACTGATCTTCCTCGAGGTCGGCTTCTACTAGTTTTTCCATTCGTCTGTAAAGAATTCGTGTTAGTATTTTGCAGCTGTGGCTTATTAAACTGATAGTTCGGTAATTTTCACATCTGTCAACACCTGCTTTTTTTGGGATTGGAATTATTGTATTCTTCTTGAAGTCTGAGGGTATTTCGCCTGTTTCATACATCTTGTTCACCAGATGGTAGAGTTTTGTCAGGACTGGTTCTCCCAAGGCCGTCAGTAGTTCCAATGGAATGTTGTCTACTCCGGGGGCCTTGTTTTGACTCAGGTCTTTCAGTGCTCTGTCAAACTCTTCACGCAGTATCATATCTCCCATTTCATCTTCATCTACATTCTCTTCCATTTCCATAATATTGTCCTCAAGTACATCGCCCTTGTATAGACTCTCTATATACTCCTTCCACCTTTCTGCTTTCCCTTCTTTGCTTAGAACTGGGTTTCCATCTGAGCTCTTGATGTTCATAAAAGTGGTTCTCTTATCTCCAAAGGTCTCTTCAATTTTCCTGCAGGCTAGTGAGATAAGCCTCTACATCCTCACATTTGTCCTCTAGCCATCCCTGCTTAGCCATTTTGCACTTACTGTCGATCTCATTTTTGAGACGTTTGTATTCCTTTTTGCCTGCTTCATTTACTGCATTTTTATATTTTCTCCTTTCATCGATTAAATTCAATATTTCTTCTGTTACCCAAGGATTTCTACTAGCCCTCGTCTTTTTACCTACTTGATCCTCTGCTGCCTTCACTACTTCATCCCTCAAAGCCACCCATTCTTCTTCTACTGTATTTCTTTCCCCCATTCCTGTCAATTGTTCCCTTATGCTCTCTCTGAAACTCTGTACAACCTCTGGTTTAGTCAGTTTATCCAGGTCCCATCTCCTTAAGTTCCCACCTTTTTGCAGTTTCTTCAGTTTTAATCTACAGGTCATAACCAATAGATTGTGGCCAGAGTCCACATTTGCCCTGGAAATGTCTTACAATTTAAAACCTGGTTCCTACATCTCAGTCTTACCATTATATAATCTATCTGATACCTTTTTGTATCTCCAGGCTTCTTCCATGTATACAACCTTCTTTCATGATTCTTAAACCTGTTAGCTGTGATTAAGTTGTGCTCTGCGCAAAATTGTACCAGGCGGCTTACTCTTTCATTTCTTAGCCCCAATCCATATTCACCTACTACGTTTCCTTCTCTACCTTTTCCTACTACCGAATTCCAGTTACCCATGACTATTAAATTTTCGTCACCCTTCACTATCTGAATAATTTCTTTTATTTCATCATACATTTCTTCAATTTCTTCGTCATCTGCAGAGCTAGTTGGCATATAAACTTGTACTGCTGTAGTAGGTGTGGGCTTCGTATCTATCTTGGCCACAATAATGCGTTCACTATGCTGTTTGTAGTAGCTTACCCGCATTCCTATTTTCCTATTCATTATTAAACCTACTCCTGCATTACCCCTATTTGGTTTTGTGTTTATAACCCTGTAGGCACCTGACCAGAAGTCTTGTTCCTCCTGCCACCGAACTTCACTAATTCCCACTACATCTAACTTTAACCTATCCATTTCCCTTTTTAAATTTTCTGACCTACCTATCCGATTAAGTGATCTGACATTCCACGCTCCGATCCGTAGAACGCCAGTTTTCTTTCTCCTGATAACGACATCCTCTTGAGTAGTCCCCACCCGGAGATCCGAATGGGGGAATATTTTACCCAAGAGGACGCCATCATCATTTAATCATACAGTAAAGCTGCATGCCCTCTGGAAAAATTATGGCCGTAGTTTCCCCTTGCATTCAGCCGTTCGCAGTACCAGCACAGCAAGGACCACGAGCAGCATCAATTTGCATAGAGTTGTCAATGCTAATAGACGAGCAACAGTGTTTGAAATAGCCACAGAAATCAATGTGGGACATATGACAAATGTACCCATTATGACAATGTGGCAAAATTTGGCGTTAATGATCTATGGCAGCACATGACCGGCACTTGTGGAAATAGTTATTACTTGGATACAAAAACTCTCTCTACAAGTAGGAGATATTTTCATTTTTCAGATAGCCAAGGAGTAGTAGTTAAAGAAGACGAAGGGGGAGGAGTAGTAGACTTTTGGTGAAGGTAAAATGGAATCCTACCCTCAAAACTGAAATTAACTCATTTTTCTTACAAAAATGAGATTTTTTGATGGAAAACAAAGAAATATCAACAGCACAAACACTTTATTTCACAACATAACTTGTCTTAATCAAAAGAAGAAAAGATAATTTACTGTTTGTGCGCAACGAGTTTCATTTGCAGTAGACACAACCATATTGTGGGATACCTGCATCACTACATTCACTGTGAGCCCCGTACATGCAGATCATACATTGGACCCACAGTTCACCAAATCTGGAATCGGTGACTGCCTGTTCATGTTGCATCCTCTTGCACATGACCTCCTTCCCCTCCAGGTACATCAAAATCAAGAGTGCCTCTTAAACATTTTGAATATTTTCATCAGATGAGGATTAACTATGGTGTGAGGCTTTCGTTTTCTTCAGTTTTGTCATGATTTCTCTTCAGGTTTTGAGAGAGTCTGCTGATGTTAATGAAGTGTTATTTGTGTTGCCAGCAGTTGGCTCTTCGTACATTTGAGGAAGTGGTGTAGCTAAATCCTGTGTGAAAGGGTGACTTTGTTTGTTGTGGTTAGTAATTTGGAAAGTCATTCGACAAATATCCAACCTTTTAAAGCTGTAGAATTCTGCCCCCACTGAAAAAAGATAATCCATCAACTCTTTCTCCATTTCATCTTTGAGATCAGAATATCACCCAGTTTCCTTCTTAACTGCAGGTGCATCTTTATCATAAGCCAGCTATCTGAGAGGAATTTTTTTTTTTTTGGTGATCTAAAGTTTATTCAGCCTCATTTTCTTTTTGCAGATGGCCAACTCCATTTTACTTTTGTCCTGCTCTTAACTCTTCCTTATTTATTTCTCTTTGGACAGCGCTGCTCTCAGCATTCGGCAACAAAAGATTCAAAATAAATACCTAGAAATTAAGAGCAGAAACATAAATAAATAAATTATTTTATATTTAAGTAAAGTAAATTTTACTGTGAATCAAGCTGAAAGTGGTTGATAGTATGGAACCATATGTAGAAGGGATTCCGTTTTATGTTTTCAAAAGATTCTTTATAATCAACACTAACATTTTGGAAAAAATGTTGTTGCCTTTGGTTGAAGGAGAAGATAAACAAAATTGGCTTCATGAAAAATATAGTTGAATTTTTTCATAATATTTACACACTATGAAAATTTTGTTAGCTAAACTACACATTTCAGTGTAATTAGCACAAACTATCCGTCAATAAATTTTGAAAACCAGAAAACAATCTCTGACACCTCCCATGTGAACAAGTGAAACGCAAAGCTGGGTAGGTGGCTAATTTTTTGGATTTGGGGGGGTTGCAGTTCTCCCAACCACCGCACGGGTGCTGCACCTTCCAGCCAGAACAATGGGGCATTCCATATAAAATGTTGATTCCATATTATCACATTCTTGTATGCATTCATATAGATCAGGATAGGTAATATGAATTTCTCTTTATGCAGAACTCAGGCTGCTCTTGCTGGGGCTGTAACAATGCTGCAGTGTCTGCCAGAGAAGCTTAGCCCCGTTGTAAAACCATTGATGGAAGCCATCAAGAAGGAGGAAAATGAACAGTTGCAGGTGAGATACTCCTCTGTTTCTAATAACACACCTTCTTCTGTAAATTGTGTATAAAAAATGTTCATCAAGTTGTATTATAATGCTGCTGCTTCAAGTGACAGCTTTTCCCTGTATTATTGCAATATTCTTTAAGAATATATTAGTATTTCAAATTTAATTAATGTGGTTCTCTTTAATTATTGTTGTCTGACTTTGTTGCAGAGCCTAGCTGCAGAACACTTATCTCGTTTGGTCGAATTGTGTGTGAACAGAATTCCTTGTCCAAATGCTAAAATTATTACAAATCTTTGCACATTTCTTCGCTCAGATACAGAATTTTCTCCACGCATACAGGTGAGCTATGTGGGTTATAAGGTTTTCTCGTATACACATGTAAGATTTTTCGCTAAGGCAATGTAGAGTGTCTATCTCCCTGATTTAAAAACAGGAAGAATAACATAGAGTTTTCTGAGTGCTGTGTAAAAAAAACTGCGACTGTGTGTCCATGAGATTGTAGATTGTTTATGTACATAGGATGTCCCAGGTGGAATGGTCAGTATTCAGGGAAATGATTGGAACAATTATTTGAAGCAAAAATATCTAGTACATTTGAATTCTAAAATACGTGCCTTAAGAGCTACGAGCACTTGTTCAGAAGAAGAGAGTTGTTTAACAGTAACAAAGATGCACAAGCACTCATAACTCCTGCAGTAGGCACTTTAAGTCGATGTTTCATACACTTCTTTGACAAGTTTCTTGTGGTGGCTGTTTTCATGAGAGTTGCGTATTAATTGCAGCAGTTTGAAAGAAAAACACGTTTTGCATGCTATGCATTAAGTTTTTAATTTAACTTGTGCAAAACTTAATCTGCAGCATGCAGAAAACTTTAGACTTGTTTTACTTCGAATTATAGTTTCTGTCATATCCCTGAGTATTGACCTAATTATGGTGCCACCCATAGCAGATGGAGGAGCCTACATTGGATGCAGTTGGTAGAGGCACGATAACTTCAGGATTCTGTTGACAGGCTCAGAGCCGAACTACTGTAAGTAAAATTAATGCACAGTAGTGAGGATGACAAGGTGTAACTATATACATTAAACCTAAGTGGAAGCCGTGGTCATTCCATTTGCTGTACTGACATACACTGGTCACCTCAGCTGTACTGTGGAACAAGCCGCCAAGTAATCTTGGCGAGAAGCCTCTGCTTTAGCATGATGTCACCATGCTATACAGCTATTGACTGCAGGTGGTAAACAAATAACCAAGATGTAACAAACATCCAGTGTTGTAATCCAGCAGTTTTCACAGTATTTCACACCTTTCAGATTATTTCACCATGTACACTATAAATTTTGCTAGTTTTGAGGTGAACGTAGAATGAAGGAACCCTCAAACCTGTCTGTTTTAAGATATAATTTGTGGCAGTAGTAGTAATGGTGGCAAAATCCACTTTTTTTTATAATAGGTGTATTATATGACATACCATTTTGAAATTTCTTTCTTATTTGTTTCTGGATTTGCGAATTGCGTATGTCAGTTGCCGTTATGAATGTTGTTAAAATTGCTACCTAGGAGGAGGAGAATGAAATTTTGTACTGATTTTGATTTGTAGCTTTTGTGTATGTTTATAGTTTGTAATCCAGTACATTAGGAATTTTTAATGTTTCGAAGGTTAAGGTATGTAAACTTACTATGTAGTGATCCATACAAAGTGGTTTTGGCCACTACAGAATGGGGGTAGCAATAAGCATTGAGGGGAGGGGAAAAATAATCTCATGCAGCGCGAAAAACGTATTTCTCTTGCAGAACAGCTCATGTACACTGTTGTACCAAAGACTATAAATTATACAAAATGTCAGCACTCAGAGATGGAAATTTTGAAAGTACTTGTTCACTCTACGGACTGCAGTGTAAAATAAAAATAAAATACAATACGAAGTTTTCTGGACAGCAGTGATGAATAATTCAAACTTAATGTGGTGGACTTAACACGATCTGCCAACAGCCACTAAGCTCTAATAGGAAAAGTGGCACAAAATGAGGACTTCCTTGCACATAAAATACAAAAGAAAAGTCATTTGACTCAACATCCACAAATTAGGCTATTAAATTGGATTGTTGATAGTCAATATATGAAATATAAAACAGATTTGAGCTATAAGTTTTATTTGCAGATTAATTATTTAGTAATTACAATACAGTATTCTTAACCCAGTCCAGAATATTCATTTGTTTGGATTTTTCATGCCGCTTAAGTAAATAGTATTTGTGTCCAAAACTTGATAACATTGCTAGCATATTGTCTTTCACATGAAATTGCTGCCCTGTAGTGCCTGAAAGAAACTCACTTCTCCTCCTCCTCCTCCTCCAGCACCACAATTAAGTCTGATACGCTGTTTCACTATGTGGCCAATAGAGTCTATTTCGCATACACTTCAATTTGCATCACATGAAACAAACTTGCTGAAATCTAAGTCTGCTAATCACACTACACCCCAGTCTTTCCCTTCTTCTTCATCCAGAACATTAGGCATGTCGATGTGTCGGAAAATGACATTTTCTAAAGCAGTTTTGTATCATGTTGAGGCTTATCCTATTCCACACCTCCGGAATAAAGTTAAGAGCATCGAGGAGATCTACCTTCAGTGTGGATGCACCTTCAAGTAATCCTCCGTCAGTCATTGCAATTGCTTTCTGCACTAACTGCTTCTAGTAAATCTAGAGGCTGCAAGTAGCTAGTGCAGTTTCGGGTGGGAGGGGATATTACTTTAACATTTCTCAGCATATAAAAACTTTTCAGATGTGCAGCACATTGATGAGTAGAACTATTTTTTTTATTTTTTGCCCCCATTTGATCATTTAACTGGATGAGGAAGTCAAGGAATTTGAATTTGCTGTATACTTTATGAGCAACTTTAAAATATTTTTGAGTAGAGTGGTTTTTTAAACTTCATAAATTACAAGAGCGGAAGCTCCTACAGACCATCTACATTGCAGCACAGCAAAACTGTGACACACTGTTTTGACATAGTGCCACCATGACAGATGTTTTCATCATATGGCAAAGTTTTATTTGGCTGCAGATTATAGAACAGTTCTGTTAAATCTGCGTTGAAAACATCTTTCACTTCATAGCCTCCAGTCAGTCCCGTCTCAACTCACTTTTCCAGTCACAAAACATTTTTATCGATAACAGTAGCACTTTCAGTGCATAATGTTTTGTAAACTAGATTTTTACAGTTTTTATACATCAGTCTATCCATCCATTGGATGCTCAGAAATGGTCAATTCCCAACTGGGCAGCAATATATAGGGCCTTTTCTTTCAAGAGAGTTCCATCTATGGCAACATTTCCTGTGCATGCTTGCTTGAACCACGTTGCAAGAATTGATTCCAATTAAGTGGCAATGACTTCATCGATCTCTTCTTCTTAGAAGAAGATCTGCGACAGTAGAAGTTCCTGTCTTCACGTTTCTTCACAACAGTATTTAAAGATGTCACTGAAATTCCAAGAAATGCTGTGAACTGTGCTCGAGTCCCTATACTAGAGTCAACTTGTTTTTATATCTCAATATTTTCTTCTAGTGAAGACACTTGGTGTTTTTTGTTGAAATTACTGTTTATGTCTGAAATGATTTTTCACTTGCACAACTCACAAACACATGGAACAGATGTAGCTACCACAATGAACATGCAATAATTCTTATTCTATTGTTCACTATCTGTGGTTTGTTTGCATCAGGGTAGCTATTTTTTTTTTAAATTAATTTTGGATTTTTAAAATTTTTTTTCTACTGAGAAAAAAATAAATGAAAGTAGCACACATCATAGTTTTCCGTTGCAAAAACACAAGACTCAAATAGAAGAGGATTTTTATGTAGTTCATCAGAGGTTCATTATAGTCATGCGGCCCCCTCATGAACAGATACCACGTACCACATCATTATCGGAAAAAAATAAGAAAAGTAGGTGTGTCAAAAATGTAATGCTTTAATTGTGAACATTTCTGTCCGTTGTGTTAAAAATTGTACTTGCAAAATAAATTTAGCTTTAAAGTGAGTGGTGGTTTTACGTTTCTGCAGATCCTATTGAGATTTAATGGTTAGCCAATTTTAAGTTCATGATTCAAACTTTCCAAAGCTTAACAGTATAAATGTTGGGTACTATTTGTCAAAGAATGAAAGTTTACACATTTGATGGGTTCTGTTTCAATAAGAAAATTACTATAAATGCTATGCGATGGAGCGTACTTCGGTGAAAAGGAATCAACCTGGACAAACAAATTTTCAGCAGCTACAAGCTAAAGTGCCTTAGCTTAGCAAAATAACTTAGGATACACAGTATTTTTTATTAGATGCGTTGTAAATGACTGAAATAAAGTAGCAAAGAAAATATTTTATCACAGCAGCTAAGTGGTTAAACCATAAGCATAAATGTGGACATCTGCTTGATGACATACTTTGTCACCATTCTGTTATTGTTTAACATTTTTCTTATGAGCTGCACTTCATATGCTCACCACACTTCATATTCTCGACCCTGTCAAAGTGTGAGAGAAATAGACACACAAAAAATGAATTTATTTCATCAATTGATGTTACACACTATTAGAAATTGGCTCAGTGAATTTCTGTGCACTATGTAAAATGCAAATTTAAAAGAAAGCCCAGGCGCTACAGTTTCGCTTCATGCATTCTATCGCTGCTACCAATCTTGACAATCTACAGTGTGTGGTGCAAAGTATATACCGTATGTGAGTTGTGTATATAGTTGTTGCAACTGTATTGTGTCAGATTTGAACACGAAAGTCTTTAAAATGTGCTATCACATACCCTTGTTCTATTTCCGTGTGACATCTCTGCCATAGCACGTGATCTCCATGAAAAGTATATTTGAGCACTTAACAAAATGCTTTGACTCCTAACTGCACTCCCATCATTGAAGGTCCACTCCCCCTCTCCACAAATCCAGCAGGCAACCTCATTTTACGTGTGTTAGTGTGGCGTGGTGGCTACACTGGCTGTTGAGTGATGTAACAAGTTGTCAGCCAATAAGAGCTCACTACCTGGAAATGGCCAATGTTTCTTTGATTCTGACCGAGCATATTCTTCGAGACTTGGGGTTTGATTTTAAAAGGTTGATATTGTTGCTGAATACAGCACATCAGAAATACATGCAAAAATACAAGGCTGAGTTATAAGCTGCACAAGAAAATGTGGCAGTTGGGCCTCTTCATCACATATTGGCTTGGTCCAAAACACTTCGCACCGAGAGCCATGCTTTTACATTGCTGACACAATGTAGCAGTAGTTGTATCATTATTTTGTGGTGATGCTAAACATTGCAGCTTTTGTTGGCAATGCCGATCATGAATAATGTCAGCATTTCCTCTTTTAAGTCTCCCTCCCTGCTGTGGCCTAAAATATTCCCTTAACTCTGCCTCATGTATCTTTTATGCTACTTATGACTCGTTGAGTCACATCAAATGGCGATACGAAGAAAACAGGACAAAGCCAAGTGAGACGTTGGGTAAGAACGTATAGTCAAGGTAAATGTTACTAGGAAGAAATGTAAAATCAGGTAATTTTTAGCATTAATGTAATCGGCTTTTCACAGAGACAACAAATTTATGTTCTAGAATTGCATAAAACATAAAACTGAAGTTCCACTGTAGTGTTTCTGACCAAGTGATGTGATGCAGAACTTGAGACACTGAACTAACTGCTGTCTTTTTCATTTTCAGGCTACTGAAGGGACAAGTAATGACAGTGGTACTGAGAGCTTGGGGGAAGGTTCTCGCACTGGCACACCTACTAGCTTTGCTAATAATTATGTTGGCATCCTCACACTTCTGAATCAGCAAAGGGTATCTATGATCTTGTCTTTGAGGAACAAAGAAAATGAAATACATATTTTGGTAATGTTGGACACGTCTCTCTGGTTTTCAGATTGTTTATATTCTTTTTCTTTACAGTCAGCTGAAAGAGCAGCATTTCGGAGATCAAACTCTGTTGGCAACCGTGGTCCTGGTAGACCACCCGTAACAGATATTCCCCTAGAAGAACTCTTCACAACTGAGGATGCTGTATGTGTTACATTATTATCAGAACTTTCTTTAACTTTTTATTAAGAGAGGGCAACTCAGTTCTTACACCAGTATTATTACACTTAGAAACTAATGTGGTGCCGAGTACGTCTCGAATTATTATCTTTATTGATGTGAATGCTGTAATCCTTAATTCGTCTTCAGTAACAACAAGCTAATTAATAAGTTTTCTGTCGCTTCTCATTTATGACCATATCGATAATGTTTTGTATATATTTTGACTGTCATTCTTCAAAAAACTGCCACCAGGCTGTATTAGATAATGAATTTTTCACATAAGTAAACTAGTCAGAAAATTTTTTTTTTTTTCACTTCATTAACATGTATGGGCTTAAGGGAATAAGAAAAGAAAATAATAAGTTCTATGAAAAAAAAAGAAGAAGAAAGAACTTTACTATAGAGCCAGTTTGTTTGGAAGTGCCCATCTGTGAAATATAAATCTGTTGACAGTCAACATTCAATACTGTGTTGCTGTACTGTGTTCTTAGTAATATATTTGGATCCTACATGGCTTACTGTCCATAAGGTTGTTGAGACATTGGTGCTCAAGTCTCTTAAGGATACAGGGTACCTATAAATTGTGGAAAAATGACTTTATTAAATTCTAAAGTCTTTCATGATTACATTGATAGTTTCATTGTAGGGTTTCAAATGAAAAATGACCTATATATAGCAAATTTTAAAGCAAATTTTAAAGTTACGGTCATGTAAGCCGCCACACCCCCTTTATTTCTGTTACAGAAACCAGTATAATTTCGAAAAGAACTGTGAACTTTCTGTTTCCAGTGATATATATAATAGAAGGAAACATTCCACGTGGGAAAAATATATCTAAAAACAAAGATGATTTGACTTACCAAAAGAAAGCGCTGGCACGTCGATAGACACACAAACAAACACAAACATACACACAAAATTCTAGCTTTCGCAACCAACGGTTGCCTCGTTAGGAAAGAGGGAAGGAGAGGGAAAGATGAAAGGATTTGGGTTTTAAGGGAGAGGGTATATTGCAGCCAGAGATGGGAACTTTAAGTGTGAGGCCTTTGGGGGTAATGCCAAATGTCAGGCAAGCCTGAGAAAATAAAATATGTGAGCGTAATCTGGCTAGGGTGAAGGCATGTTTGCGGAGGGAATGTAAATAAAACTTAATGGGGTCGTTGTGGGGGTGTTGTGAGGGTGACATGGTATTAGGTGGAAAGTGTAACATGAGGTTGAAATGAAAATGAAAATAACTGGAGAAAGTAACTGGAGATCTGTTGTGAAAAAAGGTGAAAAAGTGTTGGTTTGAGATGAGCTATGTTGATCCTTGGCTGAACTTAGGTTGGGGAACAATGATGGGTACAAAGGTTAGGTAGTTGTGTTGCCGCCAAAACACGTTAAAGGATGGTGAACCGCTCCCGGGATTGGAATGACTCCTCGCACACACACACACACACACATATCCATCCGCATATACACAGACACAAGCAGACATTTGTAAAGGCCTTTACAAATGTCTGCTTGTGTCTGTGTATATGTGGATGGATATGACAAGCAGACATTTGTAAAGGCCTTTACAAATGTCTGCTTGTGTCTGTGTATATGCGGATGGATATGTGTGTGTGTGTGTGTGTGTGTGTGTGTGTGTGTGTGTGTATACCTGTCCTTTTTTCCCCCTAAGGTAAGTCTTTCCGCTCCCGGGATTGGAATGACTCCTTACCCTCTCCCTTAAAACCCAAATCCTTTAGTCTTTCCCTCTCCTTCCCTCTTTCCTGATGAGGCAACCGTTGGTTGCGAAAGCTAGAATTTTGTGTGTATGTTTGTGTTTGTTTGTGTGTCTATCGACCTGCCAGCGCTTTTGTTTAGTATCTGTTGATAACCATGCAAGTTTCTAGTGTCTGTAAATGATTATCTTTGCTAGTATTTACTTTTGTTTCACTGAAGCAGTTTGTTCATGTGTTACTGGATGTTTGTTGCCCAAGTGCTACATATATTTGTGGAAGTACATATCCTTTAGTGTGCAATAAGTACAAACTATGCCTCGCATAAAGAAATTCAGTAAAAGGAAATTCCGTGGTAACCAGTTCACAAAAAAAACAAGCC
The DNA here is from genome assembly GCF_023864275.1 of Schistocerca cancellata. Lineage (NCBI taxonomy): Eukaryota > Metazoa > Arthropoda > Insecta > Orthoptera > Acrididae > Schistocerca > Schistocerca cancellata. The sequence continues at coordinate 466,991,790 of NC_064627.1, read as the reverse complement.
ATGCTGTGTAAAGTAACCTATGTTATCAGTTCTTCTGGGAAGAAACTCCCACATGGTATGCCTCCTGATGATTCAAATTTTTGTGTTAACAATGATGCTGTTTGTAATGGATTTGTTGTTGTTGATGTGGGCGTCTTATCTTCTTTGATAAAGGAAGTGGAGAAATGTAAACAATATGATGATGTAGGCTGCCTGGAAATAACTGAACGACAAAGTAGCAAACGCCAAAATTAGTTGTTCTGTGTAGATCCTGCGATAAATTTACCCCGAAAATGACTTTGAACATTGTACATAATTCATATGATGTGAATTTGAAGTTAGTATTGCAGTGCGTACAATAGGAAAAGGAAAAATGGCTGCTCAAACGTTTTGTGGTTTGATGGACCTTCCTCCTTCTCCCAGTAGGTTCAGCAAGTACATAAAAATACTTTTAGGTGCCTTGATGATTATGTCCAAACCATCTAGTTGAAGAAACAGGGACGTTGCTGTTGCACTTGATGGGACATGGCAACATTGAAGACATCTTTCCTTGAATTGTGTTGTAAGTGCTACTTCTCTGGAGAATGGAAAAGTTATTGATGTCGAGTGCTTGTCTAAGTACTGCCACACCTGCCATGGTAACGCTGAAGGACATATTGAACATCAATCAGTATTCTAAGAATTATGATGGTTACAATGGAAGTATGGAGTGTAATGGAGCTCTTTAACATATTTCAGAGGTCGGTGCCCATTTATGACATTAGTTATATGGAGTACGTAGGTGATGGGGACTCGAAAGCTTTCAATAAAATTAATAAGTTCAATGTTTATGGTGATACCTTGATAACAAAACTGGAGTGTTGTGGACATGTGCAAAAGAGGATAGGTGCTAGATTGAGAAAGCTATGGGAGAAATGAAAGGAAAGTTGCTATCAGATGGAAAATCTCTGTCTGGCTGAGGCAGATTGTCAGAAACTGAAATAGACCTCCTTCAGAGTTATTATGGATTGGCCATTAGACAAACTGCACCTCTGAATGATGTCACAGCAATGAGAAAAGCTGTATGGGCCACCTACTTTCTTAAGTTGTCCACAGATTACCATCCTGCACAAACTTTGCCCTAAAGGAGCAGATTCTTGGTGTGGTTACCAAAAAGCAAAAGAAAGTGGTCAAATGAACCATCAGAAGCATTCTCTTCCTGAGCCTGTTATGAATGAAATAAAACCAATTTTTAGAGACTTGAGTGACAATGTTTTTCTAGTTAATGTCTTCATGGGGGCACTCAGAATACAAATGAAAGTTTCAACCATTGCATATGGGAAAGATTACCCAAGAATGTTTTTGTAGGACTAAATACATTAAAAGTTGGTGTACTAGATGCAGTGATATGTTTCAATGATGGTGTAATAGGAAGGTTGGAAGTCCTGAGAAATTTAGACATAAAATGTGGCTCTAATATGGAAGATAAATTGCTTGCATGTGACATACAACAGATGCATGAAGCTGAAAGATTTGCTCTTCAAGTTACCAAAGAAGCAAGAAGTGCTACAAGGAACGCCAAGACGAAGCTTGAAAATGAAGTAATGCTGCAGGATCAAGACTGTGCTTCAGGAATGTTCTGAAAACGTAATAAACCATGGAATAATGTAGATAGAGAGGTAAAAATTGACACACATGCTTGGAATGACATATGGGTTTTATTAGAACAAAAAAAAAAGTCCAACAGATGGTGCTGGACAGCAAAACGTCAGTGACCGCGCATGACAATCGTGTATAAAAGGAGCTGTAATGAGAGAGAGAATCAGATGCGCCAGCAGTTGCAGCATGTTGACGTTACCTGAAAAGGCACTTTTAGTGAAGCTGTATTATCAGAATGGTGAATGTGCTAGTTCAGCGTTACAATCCTCTCGCCATAGGAAGGGGATTCGAACGGGTAAAGGTCCGTTGACAAATGCAGCTGTGGCGGGTTGTTGAGACGATAGACCCCATAGTGGCTGACCGAGCACAAGGCCTAATGCTGCTGAGACAGTTCAGGAAGAAATGGAGACTGTAGCGGGTTCGTCTATGCACGGGGAAGTCAGCGCTCATGCAGTTGCACGTCGCACCAGCATTTGATACACTACTGTTTGGTTGGCACTGAGGCATACCCTTCGATGCTATCTGTACAAAATCCATCAGCATCATGAACTGTTACCTGGTGATTTAGTGAAGCGGAGGGCATTTGCGGTGTGGGCGTTTCAAAAGGTGGCGGAAGATGACGATTGGTTGAGTAACGTGTTGTGGACCAACGAAGCTCATTTCACGCTCCGAGGGTCTGTCAACGCCCACAACTGCATAATTTGGGCTACCGAAAATCCTAGACCTGTCGTGGAAACCCCATTGCATGACGAGAAAGTCACGGTATGGGTTGGATTTACCACATCTACTATTATTGGGCCTTTTTTCTTCGAGGAAATGCGTGTAGTGCAGACAGTTCCATTTGTTTGATTTTTGTCTCCTGAAGAAAGAAGTTCATGAATGGATGAGGTGTGCTGAAGCATTTTTGTCTTCAGAGACGAATCCAATTGCTAAAATGATGATTGTGGGGCTAGACAGTGGTTTGGAGGATTCTGTTCCTATACTGCACAACCCTCACATTACCCTCAATAGTGTAAGAAGTGTCTGAAGTCTGTAAATAATACAAGCCAAAAACGAGAATGACCCAACTCCCTGAAAAATCTGGAAACTGCATGCTCAAGGCATGCTTTGGTACTTGGCCTCCTCCAGACTGCCCTGCAGTGTTTGCCAGAATTTAGAAAAGTCCTGAACCTAGCAAAGAGATCCGGATGCCATCGATCAAGGTCCCTGTCTTCTTCATATATCACAAAGGTGGAGAGGGGGGGGTTGGGAGTTGTACTGTTGTTTGCAATGGGTGCCTGTAACACACATTGATTGTGTGGATACAGTTGCATACCATGTGTATTGACCCAGCTCCCTCAGTTTCCTGCAAAAAGGCAGCACTTAGTTGTTGAGTTATGTATAAGCCATAATTTATTTGTAGTCATCAGCTGATCAGATCTAGAATGTTTTGAGTCTTATGATTGTGGTTGAATATTCATTTGGTGTTGCTATTTGTGTATATTACTTCGACAGACAACTTCCTGTTCTAATATCCTTCCTTGCCGTACCTGGTCTAAGCTTCAAATGACCCTTCAAGATATGGTGGCAGGCTGTACAGTGTACATGAGCTACATTGACATGTCAACAGCTGGAGACAAAGTGCACTCTGTTGAATTAATGTTGCAGGTTTACTTGCACCTCCTTTACACAATTTCATATGGTCAAAAGAGAACTGACATGGTTAATGGTGCAAAATTCTCTTTGAGCAGTCAATAATTTTTCATAAAAATTCTTGTTTGCGGCTCATAATGTATCTCACATTTGTTTCTCTGCTACCAGATCAATTTATGTGACTGTGGTTAGTTCATCTTGGTGGTAATGATGGTCATAATCATAATTACAGTTGTGGCTGAACACATTGTGTAGCCTCTTCGGTTTCATCATCATCAGATTTAACTGCATTCTGGTAACAAGAATCTTATTCTAGCCACCTTAATTTGTGGTTGATCCAAATTGTATGCGTGAAATGAGGAATAACTGGAGATGATGATAAAACTTATAAAATAATAGAGTTGGAGTATAAGAGGGCATAAAATTGTGTCAGCAGACCTTCAGTATTGAAAATCTTGATAGATGTAGGATTCGTCCAAAATTACTGAAATTTGTTGAACTTAACTTTAGCCAACACAGTGTAAAAATTGAATTCAGAGGAGAAACATGGCTTAAGACAGGAAGATGGCATTTCATCAGTGCTGTTCAACTGTGGGTTGGAATATGTGCTGAGAGAAAGATAGGAATATCTAATGAAAGGAAGGTACCACAGTAACCACCCCCACCACCCCCAAAAAAAGGTCAAAATTGTAAGATCCAAAGACAAAATAAATTTTAACTGCTTGAATTCACTGAGGAGCTAGCTCTGTTGTCCAATGACATTCAGGAACTTGACAATGAGTTAAATCGGGAAATACAAGATGGAAATATCCTTCAAGAAAACAAATTACGTTAATGACCCAGCCTTTTGAAAACAAATTGTAACATGAAATTGATATCACAGTCTAAATTAAAAAAATAGGAGTAATCATAGACTATATTCTCAATGAAAAGTCAATGTTGCATAATAAAAGAAACAATGTACCAAGGCTCAGTATATCAGCAAGAAGCCCACAGCAGTAAAGGCCTCTCAATTGCCACAAAATTAAAATATTATAAAACAGTTACAGAATCACGAATAACATGAAAGTGAAACTATTACCAAAACAATGTACACTGCATAAACAGATAGAAAGAACACTAATCAGAATGTGTATAGCCAAAAATAGCAAGCAAACAGATACTAATGATTAGCTTCCTATGTGCAAGAAAATGGAACCAGTAATGAGGATGGTTAGGAACAAATTCTTTACTTTCCTTAGATGTCTAATCAGAATAACAGAAAATGTAATCATTAGGAGAATGATAGATGTCATGGAAAAGTAAAAACTGCGTTAGATGGGTTACAGGAATCAAGGAAGATATGTTATCAGGTAACTACAAATTATAGTAGAAGATTTAAAAAACAAGACAGTCAAAATAAAAAAAATAAAACTCTGAGATGAACAAACCGGTCAGCAAACTAAGGTCAGCAACAGATAATGAGAACTGTAATTTCAGACAGAGAAAGAAAGTTGAGATCTGAGAGAGAGAAATAGTACTGAGGCCAACAGAAAACTGAAAAATCCATTTTATGAACTTGGCTTAACTGGTCCAGTAAAGGCCATTCAACATCAATATTAAGTAAATAAATAAAAGTTATGTATGCCTCAAATTTTATTATTATTATTAATATTGTTGTTAAAATTGTTATAATTTCTTCAGCTTCCATCATTATCATAATATTATTGTAGTTAAACGTTTGCTGCATGTGGTTTCTCATAAGATTAAAAATTATGGAGTAGCTGAAACAATTCTGGGAGATAAACTGCAGCCACATTCCAATGAAGAAACAGTTTGCCAGAGAGTTTGCAGACTATGAGTGACTGAATGATCCAGAAAACTAAGCTAAATTTAGTAGGAAAATGTATCAGGCTCAGTGGCTAAATGTCAGATTACAAATCCCACAAACCAAAAAATATTCTTACCATTATATTTCACCTTTGGCAATGACTTGTACATGTGAAAAATGGTAGGTTGCAATGCGTTTCAGATTCTGTGTTAAACTGGGTGGGCAAGTCTGTCCAAAGGTCAGAGGGAGACACATACCTCCTCCAATCAGATGGTGACTAACAAAGTGCTGCAATGTTCAAACCAATCTTTGTGTTGATGACAGATTTATCTTAATGCTGCATGGCTTTTTGCATACTCAGTAAATAATTTTCATCTAAAGTATGGGGGGGGGGGGGGGGGGGGAGCTGAGAGGACTGCTATTAAGGGGACAAGGACTCATGTCTGGGGTCTGGGGCATGAGTGACACCTTTAGCAAAACTGACCAAGATGGCGAAAAGTTGACAGTCATGCATTATCAAAGTAATTGTTGATGTGTGTACATATTAACTGTATAAGGTTTCAGATAACATTTGTAAATATAAGTTCATCAACAGAATATTCAGTAACTGTGATTCATTTCTTCAACAGACTCAAAAACAAAATAAAATACAGCGACGTGGTGCATCGTATGCTTTGACATCCATAGCATCCTATTTTGGCAAAGATCTCCCTTCCAAGCTTCCTAAGTTGTGGGAATACATTGTGGGAAAGCTGATGGAGGTGATAAATCCAAATCACTTTGGTAAGGACCTCATTTAAACTTTCATACATTGTTTAAATTTATGTTTAATTGTCTGACTTTCTAAGCAAACAAAGAGCACTGAATTATGGTAGATTTTATTGTGTTTTGATGTTAAAGGATCATACTCCTCTTGCATTATTTAAATAGTATTTATTTCAAATTCTGCAAGCACATAAGTAAGAAATGTGGAAACTATAGCCAGGAAGAAAAATCTTTGTGGCTACAAAAGATGGTGTCATAAGTACTTATTACCAGACAGTGTTAGTGGTAAAGCAGCCAGCTGACAGATGTTGAGCATTCAGATGCTACCTTGCGAATCTAGTACAATTTACAATCTGGCAGAGATGAAATGGGACAGTTCCTGTATTGTAGTAACCTTCATCATTGGACTCTTTAAATCACTTAAAAACCCAATTCTTGGGTTTGGATTGACAGTTCTGCAAATGAAATGATAAACAGGGTGCTTATATTTTTATTTATATTGCTATTACCAGTATATGTAGTGTTATTAACTTATTTCTTATATCTGAACACAAGTAATCTGCACGACTTCATTTATCTGTTTTGGCCAAGGCTAGGAAGCTTTTGTGATGATGTGTTTTATTGAGATACTGTAAAAATCATATCAGTTTTGTATTCCCATATTCAGAATTATAGAAGACTGACTTTTTGGATATGGAAATACGGAACTTACACAATTATAGTAGTATCTCGTGAAAATACCAAGGCACAAAAACTTATTATTGGTCATATTCCATGGCTGTGTATCACAACGGAAGGACCACAATTCTTTCATTATGCAAGAAAATGTTAACATTCGCCCACAAAAGCAATTTTTATTGCAAAATGAGGAATGATCATCCCACAGATGAGATCCATAAAATTTTCATTGTTAATTGGTAGACATGGATAACAGAAGAAATCAACTGTTACTTTGATTTGTTTATTATACTGGTATACATCTTGAGTCCCTTACTTTAAGGAATGTAAAGTCATTATGGACAGTCGTCCCCCCCCCCCCCCCCCCCCCTCCCCTCCGGTAGTTGAGTGGTCAGTGCAACAGAATGTCAATCCTAAGGGCCCAGGTTCGATTCCCGGATGGGTCGGAGATTTTCTCCGCTCAGGGACTGGTTGTTGTGTTGTCCTAATCATCATCATTTCATCCCCATCGAGACGCAAGTTGCCGAAGTGGCATCAAATCGAAAGACTTGCGCCCATCGAACGGTGTGCGTGACGGGAGGCCCCAGTCACACGACATTTATTTATTTATAATGGACAACCTGATCTCCAGAATATGAGACCAGTGATTTATCCATTGCTCTGTCGAGATCAAGTGAGTGCAGAAAACTTGGGAGGTCCACAACATGATTTTCGGTGCCTTCGTTTATGAATAAAAGGTAGGTTGCCTTTAACCAACTGTTCATGAACATAGGAAAGTACAGGTTGGAATATCAACAGTTATGAAAAGGATATATTGCTACTCACCATAAAGATGACATGTTGAGTTGCAGACAGGAACAATCAAAAGATTGTTACATATATCAAGCTTACAGCCAGAGCCTTTTTTAGAAAGGAAAACACTCGCACATTTACACAAACAAGCACACCTTAGGCACAGATGACCTCCAACCAGAGTGTGACAAAGACATTGTGCTTGCTTGTGTGAATGCGAGTGCATTTTCCTTTCTCAAGAAGGCTTTGGCTGAAAGCTCAATATGTTAAGTCTTTTCGTTGTGACTGTATGCAGCTCAACGTGTCATCTTTATGGTGAGTAGCAATTTTTCCTTACCATAATTGTTGTTGTTCATGAAAACAGATCTTTCTCAAACTTTAAAATTTAAATGAAAAATTTGTTTATTGTTCTTTCACAGATTCTAAAAATTCTCTGTTTGGTAAGAAGTGTATGAATAAATAAATAGTTTCATTTTTATTTGCAAGGTGCTCCACAACATCCTTGGAAGCAAATGTTGTTGGAACTTAGGTCAGTTTGCATGAGCAGTCTATAAATCTAATATTGTCCTTCCCATTACTATTTGGTGGTCACTAAAAGAAATGTGACCATGGTGGCTGGGACATATCTGGGCGAACATGTAGCCATAGACCTATAATTTTAGCATAGATGGTGTTGGCATATTGCCCATCCAGGTATGACCTTCCAATTTCTGAAAAATCATCACTGGGAAATAGGAAAGATTTTGTTTTATCCAAATTTGCAAACAATGTGATAATGGTGCAAGAGATTCAGAAAATATTAGCAGTCAGTATCTACAAGGCAGCTGAAGAAATTGAGACTACAAAGGAAGCCGCAGTTCAGCCAGATAACATGATTTATAGAATTTGTGGGCCATAAAATCAGTAACTTCATTCTACGTCAAATGCTGTTTTATGTATGTGTTTCTGTTGTGAATTGCTAGACACTTCATCACAGTCACAACTATTATATCACTGTGATTTATTGTGATCAATTATATGTGATATTAGCAGAAAATATTAAAAATGACATTGTGTACAATGGTAAGCTGCTTTTTCAAATTAAGTTAGAGAAACATAATTACTTTTCAATATTCAGAATGTACTTGTGAACAAAAATCATATTCTCAATACTTTCCATATTCTCATTCCACTTCATTAACTTCTGTTGTGAGGACGGGGTGGTTTCTTTGTTACTATTTTGTCTGTGTACTCGCATATGAGCCACATTCTGCAGCATCTGCAGCTTGAACCAGCATGTCTTGTGCATCAATTACATGAGTATCATGGAATTTCTACCTGAAGATGAGAATAGCTAAATTTTCTAAAATCATGAGGCATATTTTTGGCCATTTCATGAGGCGAAATTTCAGTACTGCTAATAAACACTTGTAAAAGTATGTACTAATAATTCCTTTGTTTACCTTCCCCAGTCCATCCCTTTCTCATCCATAATGGTGGAACTATTAATTCTGAAAACTAGAATAGTGTATGTACTTCTATATGTATCTGTTGACAGCACTGAAATATGTCTCCTCTGTGTAATTACTGGCCAGCAGTTCTGTCCCATAATTTGATATTTTTCTCACAAGGAGATCACACAGCAATCAGATTAAGCAGCGTCTAGCAGCTCCCAAAAATTCTTTTCGAGCTTGTTTAACACGCTAATGTAAAATCCATTTTTCAACCGGCTGTGTGGCTCTTTGGTAGAATGCTCGCTTGCCACGTGGATGCCCTACGTTTGATTCCAGGCTGGGGCAAATTTTTAAACAAATATTAAAGTTCTATGAACATGTCTGTGAAGTGTAAAATACATCAAAATGAAAAAAAAAAATGTTTAGTTTGTAATTTTTTTAAAATTTAAGCAACCTTCCTTAACAAATTTTTTATGAAAGATTGGTAATTAAGAATTTGTACTAGCAATGAAAGCTGGATTTTTGTAATTGATATATAATTAGAAATAAGAAGACATTCCTTTTTCATAAAAATGGCAGTTAGATATGTATTAATCAGCATATATTTGATGAATTTTATATTTAAATGATGTAAGAATTCGATAAATAGTAGCCGAAATGAGACTAGATCCAGTAATTACCAGACTGTAGCACTACAGATTTTTTCCACTTGTGTGTATTTTATAACAATGAAAATAATCAGTTTTTTACTATATAATATAATTGGATAGATTAAAAAACCTACACGCTTGCTGCGGCAGGAAAACACAGGTATAATGGTTTTACAGATGCAAGATTTCGGAACCAATGGCTCTTTCTTCCGTCAGAAGGGTTGAAGAGGAAGGAAGAAGGGTGAAGGAAAAAGACTGGAAAGGGGTAGGAAAAGATGTAGAGTTTGAAAAAGCCATTGGCTCTGAAAGCTTGCATAAATAAGACTATTCTCCTGCTGCCACTTGGTGAGTAGATTTTTTATCTATTACATTATATCTATATTTTATGCTTCACGGAAGTGCACATAAAACATGCACCATTGTTTAAAAATTTGTATCGGACAGGAATTGAACCCAGGCTGCCCATGTCGCGGGTGAGCAATCTACCTGCCTGTCAAAATCTGTACCTTACTTTAGGTTGTTAAACACATTCAGAGTACTTCAAAGTTGATTTTCTCAGGAGTTTTTGAGAGTTGCATTTAACTGCTTTCACGATGGATATTTAAGATCTGAATTTCACATACCATAAATATTAAAAAATTACAAAAATCCAATTGCCGCGAAGTCTTCTTAAATTATCTTTTTGATAAAATTGGCTATATTTTATGAAATTTTATGTTGGCCTTCACCAGCCACTGAGATTTATCTACAGGGTCTTATAAAATACACAGACAAATGTTTATTACTTGAGCTTAATATTTGCACATGACGACAATAAACATTTGAAGGTGATTGTTGCTAAGATGATAGAGAGGAGTGGTCCAAAATTGAAATGCTGATCATCAGTGCCAAAAAAAAGAGAGTGTTGTGTTCCTTATTTTTAACAACAACCACAACAGCAGCAATAATGTTAAAGAGACAACATTGTGATATCTTCCATTGGATTAGATTTGTTTGGAAATACTTCATGAGTTGTTAGCTTCGATCAAATAGAAAGACTGCAGAAACCACAATGGTACTGTCTGTACTTTGAATGTTTGCAGTATGCTGTATGAACGGACACAGTTTCGCATTCATCATAACGGGCTGCATCTAAATAAATAAAAACTTCTGGAAATGGGCCTTTTTTTGTAATTGAAGAGATTTTATGTTCTAATGATGGAGTTGAGCAGAATCTTAAAATTATTATAGCAGTTACTCTAATAGTGTTCGATGTGACACAAAACTTCTAGAGTAAACTATTCCGTAAGAAAGTTACCTTACACATCCAAAACACACATGTTTTTCCACTCTACCTTTTTTCAGGTTTCTTACTTAATTTGATTTTATTCTTTTGTAATTATACATCAGTGTTCCAGTATGAAAAAACAGCACCAAATATTCCAAATTATTGGATTTAAATTATGTGGGAAAAAGTGTGTGTTTTATGAAAGTAATTTTTGTAGATATTGATTGTGAGAGTTGACTGACACAGTTTCTGTGTTAGTAGAAAGCCTCAACAATGCTCAACAAAAACAATATGAAACACATGTAACAGGTTGTGTGAAGTTGTTATTGCAATCAGCCCACCACAATCACTGGTTGATTGCTCACTGATGTAGAAATTGAACCTTGAGTATTGCTTGAAACAAATGCTGACATCACTTTTTTGCCTAGAAAGACGGCAGGGGTGCTATTATGAGTAATGGAGAGGATTGTATTATAAAGTGCATTGATGAAAAATTTAGAATTTTTTCATTGCCTGATAGCCAGAAATAGAACAGCTATTTGCAACAACTAAGTACTTCCACAAGAAACAAGTTGATAAGCTGATTCAGGTGAATCATGATGTCGCTTGGCATTAAACTGCTTCAAGAGTATGAATTTCAAATGAACATGTAAGTCACATTATTTTGGTTATGAGACTGAAGGTGTGCATACTACGCTCACAAAAGAATTGTCACAGCAAAACATTTAAATCCAAGTCAGTCATTAGAAAAGCTTTTACAGAAGCAAGGACAGTTGGAACTTGTAATGACACAAAAGTGTTGACATTTCTGTTAGTAATCCTGCTTTTGGTGCAATCACAAGTAATACCTAATTTCACTGTGCATTTAATGGATTATTAATTATTTAATGTTTTTAATTTTCTTTCGAAAGAATTTGATTCTGGTTGGTTTTTATATATGAACACCGCAGCTAACTGGGGTTCATCTGCCACATAGTATAGACTGGGTGCTGCGGCACCTGCCCTACAGACCAGAAATGTTCAGGGGACAAGCTTCATGATGTCTTGTTCTTTTTTTTTTAATGTAGTTAAGTACTCTGGACTGTTTTTCGAGAGTGACTGGAAAACTTATCATAGAAGTAATAAGTCTTTTACATTAGCTCAGTTGAGCAAAAAATGTAATATAAATGGTAAAAATGTGTTGCATATCAGCAAAGATAACTGGGCTGCAGAATACATCATAGTGACAAGGAAAAGAATTGTAATTAATTTTCCTTTTTCAAGTTAATTGCCTTTTCTCAAACTGAGTCCACTGTTTGAAAGAAAATCTCTAGCAAGAGAACCATTATATCTGGTGACCATGAAAGGCCTAAGGGAAAAAAGTTGTCAAAAAAAGAAGCAAGGAGTCAAGACCAGTGATGTTTCAAAGTAATAGCCTCCAATCATATTAGCCAAAAGAAGAATGATTGGAGCCGATACATTTAAAACAGCAGTGGGTGCTGAGAAATATCTTGCATCCATTCCCATATAATTTTTGTCAAACTTATGAGGTCAATAAACACCATGGTTGTCACCAGCTGATGCATTACTGCGTGTGCCAGGACCCCAGCTACCAACTGCTGTCACAAGAGGGAACACAGTTTTTCGGTGTGCAGTAGCAGATTGATGCAGCCAAAATCACTGCTACGGTAGCAGACAATACTGACACTGACCATGAACAGAGGAAGATGATTGTAAAAGTGAACAAGGTCAAATTGAACTACCAGAGAGTGCGTTTGTGAAACTTTGCGTGAAATAACAAGAAGAAGAAAGAAAATTAACTTTCTCTGTTAAAAGCTAATAGCTTCAATAAGATTATACACGACCAGTAATGAATCAGATTAAATTAAAGAAGTGGTAATGGATTTAAACAAAGAATTATGCTTACAGATGTCAGATTAAAGTAAAGAGTTAAATACCAAAATGGGCAGTATTGAAATAAAGAGGTAGGTAGTCAAACTAAAAAATAGAGAACTTGTCAGTTGCATTTTTAGCTTCTAACCAACATAATACAGACAGATTTGCTGAATTAAATGATAGTATGACATAACTTGACAAGTGATTGCAAGTTCGTACTGCATAGTTGAGAGTAGAAAAAAAAAAGACAGTTAAAATTAGATTTGAATACAATTGACAATCAGTTAAACAATTTAAAACTTACATTACAAGAAGAATTGGTTAAAAATAACTTGTTTGAAAGATAACAATTAAAAATATTAAGTTTTTGAGAGTATACTGTGATCTGATAGATAATAATCTACTCACCAAATGGTGGCAGGAAGACACACATTTAAAAGGAGGTTATACTTATGGAACCTCTCAGATCCAGCGGCCGGCCGGTGTGGCCGAGCGGTTCTAGGTGCTTCAGTCTGGAACCGCGCGACCACTACATTTACAGGTTCGAATCCTGCCTCGGGCATGGATGTGTGTGATGTCCTTAGGTTTAAGTAGTTCTAAGTTCTAGGGGACTGATGACCTCAGATGTTAAGTCCCATAGTGCTCAGAGCCATTTGAACCATTTGGATCCAGTGGCTCCTTCTTCTGGCAGAAGAGTTGAAGGGGAAGGAAGAGATACGAAGGAAAAGACTATAGTGGTTTAGGAAAAAGGGGTAGATTTTGGAAAAGTCGCCCAGAAGGAGATCAGGGGTCACCGCTGACTTCCTTCTCATCCCGTCTGGTAAATCTCCCCTGACCCACGGTTCTGGGAGACTTTTCCGAAATCTACCCCTTTTCCTAAACCTCTCCAGTCCTTTTCCTTCATCCCTCTTCCTTCCCCTTCAACCCATCTGCTGGAAGGAGAAGCCACTGACTCCAAAAGCTAGCATAAGTATAACCATCTCTTATTTGTGTCTTTTGCTGCCACCACTTGGTGAGTAGATTTTTATCTATCTGGTTTCATGTTTGAAAGAGGTATTCAACAACAATTAAGAAGTACTCTACACTAAAACAGAAAGTGTCTATTGATGTAAATGCTCAAAGAAAATTACAGTAAAAGGGTTTCTTGGATGTTGCAACTGAGTTGAGGGAAAATAGACAGGAAGTCAAAGCTTTAAAGAAACAGGTGAACTGTAACATCTGCTTGATTAGTGAATCAAAAGAAACATTCCAATAGGAGGATTGTTAGTAAGGAAAGTTTAAATAGAGATTGTAGGACCCACACTATTGATTTTAAATGAAATCTGAGGACTCTGAAAACCAGGGAGAATTAAAAGGGAGTATTATGCCTTCACCCAGAATGAGGTGAATGCAGACAAGTGGTGGGAGGAATTTTGTCTGGATAATGGAAGTTGTCTATCCAACAAGTTTCCATGTTTTTAAGTCTGAAGGAGAAATAAATCCTATTTTCTTTGTACGAACGTTTAAAATAGCCTTTCCCATCAATGCTGGGATAATCAATTTGGATGCAAAGTATCTGAAGGCTGAAGCTGTGTGGAGGTGCCACACAAATTTGTTTTAGTGATAGTGCCTTGAATTGTAACTGTGGAAAGGATAGATTGCTACTCACCATATAGAGGAGGCATTAAATCAGACAGGCACAATGAAAAAACTACTAAAATATTATGCTTTTGGACAGTCCTTCCTAAATAAAGTGTGTGCACTCATTCACACAAACTCAGCTCCACACACATGGCTACCATCTCCAGGCACTGGAGCCCCAACTGTGACTGCATATAAAATGAGCAGCAATATGCCAGGGTGTGTGATGTAGGGGTAAGGAAGAGGCATTGGGTGGAGAGGGGGAGAGATAGCAGGATACTGGTGAGAGAGGTTGTTGTGCTGCCTGTGGGAGTGTGCAAGGACATGATGGGGACAGGATAAGGCTGCGAAGTGCAGTGTTGGAAGGCATGCTTAGAAAGAGGAAAGGGGAGTTCTCCCCATCCTTCTCTCTCTCTCTCCCCCTCCTTTTTCTCTGTGTGTGTCTGCATGTCAAGACCTCTTGTACGTGGTGAGTAGCACTATATCCTTTCCATGTTGTTGTTGTTGTTGTTGTTGTTGTTGTTGTTGTTGTTCGGGGTAATATGTAGAGATAGCTTTGTAGATGATTTCCTTAGGAAGACGACACAACATATTGAGTGAATAGTCTGCTCCATATGATGTTTTCTAATTGGTGAGACATTAGCTACAAATTTGTCTATTAGAGTTGTTAAAAAATTGATGAAACAGTTGGTAAAGAAATGTTTTTACTGTCTGTGGTCCAGCTAATAGGCTTTTGAGGATTACAAACCCCAGTATACTTACACTGATGAGCCAAAACATTATGACCTCCTGCGTAATACCTTGTTTGTCCATCTTTGGAATAAAATATGTCACTGATTCTGCATATCTGGGATCCAACACTCTGTTGATTGCTTTGTGGAGGTATGTTGCGTTAGATGTCTATGCACAGGTCATGTAACTCACATAAATAGCCGCTGATTTACATATGCAGTGAAGGTACCCAATAGCAATCCAGGTGGGTTCTACAGGCTTTACACGAGGCAGATTTGGGCTCTGGGACATGGAAAACAGTCAAGCCATAAGTTTTTCAGTTTCGATTTGAAAGTGCGTGGATTACTGCAAAGATTTTTTTAATTCTTGTGGTATCTTATTGAAAATAGATGCAGAAGTATACTGTACACCTTTCTGCACAAGAGTTGGATTTCTGCTGACTATTAACTGATGCTGCTTATTCTTGGGAATAAGCTGATATTGTTATCAAGAAACGATAGTAAAGAATATGTATATTGAGAGGCCAATGTCAAAGTACCCAGACTAGTGAACAGTGGCCGACAAGAGGTTCAAGAACTTACACCACTTATTGCCCGAACCACCTGTTTCTGAGCCAAAAATATCCTTTTAGAATGGGGAGAGTTACCCCAAAATATAATACAATAACGACATAAGCGAATGAAAATAAGCAAAGTAGACTAATTTTCGTGTTGAACAATCACTTCAGATACTGTTCAGATGGTAAAAATGGCAGCATTAAATCTTTAAACAAGATCCTCAACATGGGATTTCCACAACAGATTACTACCTATTTGAACACCTAGAAATTTGAACTGTTCAATTTCACTAATCATGTGCTCATTCTGTGAAATTAAAAAGTTGGGTTTTGTTGAATTGTGTGCTAGAAACTGTAAAAACTGAGTCTTACTGTGATTTAGTGTTAGTTAATTTTCTACAACCTATGAACTTCTGTCACAAATTGCACTATTTGAAACAGAGCCAATGTGGCACACAACGTCCTTCACTACCAAGCTAGTGTCATCAGCAAACAGAAATATTTTAGAGTTACCTGTAATACCAGAGGACATATCATTTATATAAAATTTATATAAATAAGAAACAAGAGTGGCCCCAACACTGATCCCTGGGGCACCCCTCATTTGATTGTACCCCACACAGACCCCATGTCATAGCAATTCTCAACACTGTGAATAATAACCTGTTGCTTTCTGTTGTTAAAGTAAGAGGTGAACCAATTATGAGCTACTTCCCTTATTCCGTAATGGTCCAACTTCTGGAGCAATATTTTGTGGTCAACACAGACGCCTTAGTTAAATCAAAAAAATATGCCAAGCATTCGAAACCTTTTGTTTAACTCATCCAGTACCTCGCAGAGAAAAGAGAATATAGCATTTTAACTTGTTAAATGACTTCTAAAGCTGAACTGTACATTTGATAGCAAATTATGCGATATAAAATGATCAATTATCCTTACATACACACTCTTT